>NC_142194.1:27066666-27370833 GCF_026936395.1 Plectropomus leopardus | reverse complement strand
CTTTATGTATTTATTGAGTAATTATTGATTTATTTTAGTCTGTTTCAAAGTTTTACTTTCTAAATTTTTTTACTTTTAACTTTTATTATTTTACCTCTTATTATTTACAGTTCGAGTATTTTTCTTATCTATTTATTTATTATTCCTGTTTTAAATTAATTTATTGATCTATTTATTCGTTTATGCATTTATTAACTCATTTTTTTTTATCTTACGTTGTGCCACATTTCATGTGGACATGTCGTGTTTTATCAGGCCGCGTTCTCACTTGACACCTTTAAGTGGTGTTTCATATGGAGGTTAAAGGTGGCTTTTGGTGCTGCAAACTTATGACGAGACCATTGTCAAAGCGGCAGAGAACAGGTTAAACACAGACATATACACTTGGCAAAATACATGACTTCTGTGGTAGTTCCTGCTGCAACTGATTTCACCTGGAACACATTTCACCATGATGACACACACGCACACACAGACTAACAAGGTGAAGACAATACCAGCCTTTGCAATGTTGTCATGTCATAATATAAGAGTAAAACTTTTTTACATTTTTGACCGGGTAACTGATAATCTGTAACCTGTTACATTTCCAAAGTTACCTTCACAAGACAGCACATAGGTAGTGGGCACATTTGCTTGTGCTTGTGTGCTGTACCTTCCCCTCCCTGAAGAATAAGGGCCTCTTCCCTCAGCTCTGTCACAGTTGTCACGTGTAAGCTGTGAGTTATTTGTTACCAAGACCTGATGCACTCTGAGTATTTATTGGAGTTATGGAAGTGGGTGACCCAGTTCTCCAAGTCTGTCTCACATCTGGGCTGAATTTTGCATACTGAAAGCATGAGTTACACTTACACGACATCTAAATCACACCTAATTAAGGACAGGATGTGAGGATACACGATCAGGGACCGCGGCTGCTTCTACGCTCTTCAAGTCGAGCTAATGAAGTGGAGTGAAGAGCAAATCTCCTCCTCATCAGAACTATCCAAAGCGGAGAGTTTCATTCATGCACTTTGTGTGTGCAGGCCAATTTTAGTGGGCGGAGCCAAAAAACTACAGCAACACTGGTGTTTCAATGCCGAGTGCCACACAGTGTTAAAAAGAACAGAGTCAAGTCAGGTCAAGTCAATTTTATTTATAGAGCCCATTATCACAAAACATGGTTTGCCTCTGAGGGCTTTACAGAGTACGTCATCCCTCTTCCAGGATGGAGAGACGTGCAATAGATGTTGTAAATAACAAATAAAATACAATCACGGCAAAAAGGAAAGAGAAAAAGAGTGGGGGGAGAGAGGAGGAGAGAAGCACAGCATTAGTGGAAACAGACGCATGTCATATTACAATAATGATAGGTGTGAAATTATCAAATGCACTCTATGATGATATTGTGGGTGTTGATAAGAGTCTCATGCATATATTAATACGCAGGTGTCCAAAGGCATGATCATGGTATCGGCACAACTAGGACCAAGACCACGATCAGGGTGAGCGAGGGGTACAGTTTCAGTGCAGCCACAGCACGAGCACAACCAAAGGCAGGATCACAGCACCAGGCAGGGTCACAGCGCGTCAAGGAGCAGGATAAATTAATCACTAGGAGGAAGGATACATGAACAGGCAGATTGAACTTCAAAAATGACAAATAGCATTAGCTAGAGAATCATACTGCTTGAATCAACACAACTATATTATGTTTGATCACACTGTGCTTGCTAACTTAAATGTCTTTTAAGTTAGCTGCTTTCTTTGTTACGAAGACGATTAGCAACGAAAGAAGAAATGACCCAAGAATGAGTAAGAAATTAGTAAAATTACAAGAAAATTACCTGACAATTAGTAAAACCAAATAACTAAATAAATTAATGAATAAATAAAAAACAAAGTTTAAAAACTCAAGGAAATTGCTTGGAAAAAAATTCTTGAAATTAAAATAGTTTTGTAACATAATTTTAAGCATGTAATTATGGTATTTATAAATATCGTTTCCATTAGCTTTTTTTTTTTTTTTTAAATTTCTTGCATTTTTGTGGAACATTTCCTGACAAGTTACTCATTGCTTCTTTGCCATGTTTGTGAGAACACGGAAGAAGAAATTACACCATTTTTTTTAGTAACTCTGTTTTACATATATAACTTGATAACTTTAAATATAGCATTTCCCTAGCTATTTTCTTTTTTTACCCAAGATATTTTTCCCTAGCTTTTTCAAAATCATTCACTAAATCTACCAATGTATTTTGCATGTTGTGGAACATTTCTTACCAAATTGCTCATTGCCTTTTTTCCCCATGTTTTTGAAAGAAATTACACCATTTTTTTAAGGTTCAAAGGTATATTAATATAATATTTGAAAAAGGTGTCCGAAAGCAGCACAAGGAAAGTGATGTCACTCCAGGTAAATCATAAAATGAGTAAAAAAAAACCCAAAACAATCAAACAATCAAATGGTTAAAAAACCAGGTCCTCAAGAACCTTAGATCTGTTTTTCCTTATTATTAAGTTTTGATATGTTCCTATTAAATTGTGATATTTTCTCCAGTATCAAGCAATCCAGGTCGTGTTGTCTACATGGTTAATGTGTAAATATGAACAAATTTAGCATAACTGTACGTTGTGCACATCTCCTATCAAAATGTTTGTTTTGCCCCTGGAGCACCGTCCGTTGACATATGTTAGTGTGCATTGCAAACTTGTGGAAGTACAGGCAAAGGCATTTCTGAGCAGCCTAACTGCTGAAAACACAAATACGGCATGCTTTACTAAAGCGTGTAGTGTTTAACATCTAAAAAGGCCCAAGGCTACAACATCAGTTACTTGTAGTTCAATCAAATACGTTTCATTTTTATTGACCATTGCTTATAATGTAGATTTATTAAATGAACAAAGCCTGCAAGCTAGTTTAAGCACTTTAGTTGAGTCCGCTGCTACACTCACAGGAAATACTCTTCACACAGCAAAGTGCATCCATTGCACCCTTGGCATTTTGTCCGATTACTTCCATGCTGGAAAGATGTTTTTTTCATTAAAATGTTCTGTCTATGCAGTGGAAAGATGCAAATACTTTTGAATTTGATGCTACATGACCAGTGAAAATAGAGGGGAAAAAAAGCTGTGGCATTCACTTATGCTCAAGAGGCTAAAAAAAACCTACAACTACCAGAATGCACTGAAACACCTTAGCATCCTTTGGAATATTCTTTTAGTTACTCCCCACTCCCTGCTGTGCTGAACTTACTTTGTTACTATTACTTTGTCACTATTGAGATGCTGTACATTATTTAGCATTCAAATCTATTCTAACTCAGTTGGCTGACTGAAATTAACACAAAATCTGCAAAATACTATGAGAAAAGCAAAACATTTTTTCACATCTGCACTAGTTTGTATGCATGGGACAGAGGTCACTCCCTAAACTCCATGTGAAAGTGGAAGATAATTGTCTCCAATTTAAGTGACACACGCTGTCAGAATGCACGTATGAACATCATAGCCACTGCAGTTGAATAGTAAACTCATTATTTTGTTTTTTGTGAGAGTTTGTTCATATCCTGGATGGATCATGCGACTTAAATAAAGTCAGATATTCAGGCTGCAGGTAGCTAATAGAAAAAAACTCCTGCTGCCTTCATGACACTGACATAAAGTAAAAATTACTTTTTTTCTAATGCAAATTGAAATTATTTTAACAAATGCAATGATGCAGTATATTTAAAATCTGTAAGTTCCACAGCTTATAAGTTTCCTTTCTGGAAAAAATGGTCATAACTATCACATTGGAATCACTTTTAAAGATGATGAGACAACCTGATGTGACAAGCCATTATAGTTAGCAATCTGAACCACACCTTGCAACAATATATGATAATATATTCATCTTAATTGAACCCGAACTTGACATTAGATGGCTTTGTATATACAGCATGGCCAGTCACAAAAACTGCTGTGTTGTTTGCAGTCTGAGATGCAAGCAAAAATTGTATGTCAAAACAAATTTGCACAGTTTCATCTGAGAGCTATTGCACAAAAGCAGAATTCATAAATCCAGGATAACAGAAAAAGCGAAGCTTGACCTCAAGTCTTCAGTGACCCCTGACTGAATCCTTTGCACGTGTGCCAAGCCAGGATGAGGAGCTGAGACTGTCAAGCCAGGTGTAAGTATTTTGGATAAATGCGCATACACAGCTTTCATGAATAGACAACGTGTCAATCACATATTTTAGTGATGCATGGAAAAAGTATGTGCAGCGACGTTTTCAGCATGGGAGAGCATGTAAAGCATGTAATGTACAAAAGAAAAGAAATGACATAAAACTGGACATTATACCTCCCAGATGGCACCTGCTGCATCTGCATGAAATACAGCAAAGGACAGTGTCAGGTTGAAATGCTGCCGGTAATGACGTAGTATAAGGAGGGGGAAGTAGGTGGGTCCAACAAACCCAGAACTTTCATGCCGGAGTCCACATGGATGTATTAAAGTCTGGATACAGCCACGGAGGCGGGGCTCGGTTCATCCCTTTGAGAGCTGCTCATTAACGCGTGAGATGAAAAAAGCTCTTTTTTGGGTTATAGAATACCTAAATCCACAGGTCCATGAGGCTTCTGCAGTGGGCATCTCATTTTTGCATTCAGATTGGATCTTGTTGGTTCTTTAGATTCTGCCAGCAGCTCTACAAGAGTGTAAACACAACCGACCACATTGATTTTTATTTTTTTAACTCAGTCAAAAAGTTACTCTTGACCACCAGTTGTAGTCTTAAGCAGACTGCAGACAGCTCCACCTCTCACAGCGAGGACTCAGGTTGTGTAATAACACACTGCAGAGGAGCCCTCACCTCCTCACTGCTGGGAGACACACCTCCACATTTGACCAACCATTGGTTCATCTGTCAATCCACTGAGCTAATACATACATCAATTCATACATGTTATTATTTCACCACTTTTCTGACACAACAAAAACTTTCCTGTCCCTTGGACATTTCTGTACATTTTTCTACCATCCCCACACATCAGTGTGGATGATCACATGTCTGTGCTGTAGCTCCTGAGGTGCTGGAATAAGTAGAATGCTTTGGAAAGAAAGTCATAAGTGCACCGATTTTAAGAGGGGAGCTAACTAAATTCCTTCTTCGCAAGGAGAAAACTTGGCAAAAAAAGAAAATCAATTTCTCAAGGAGAATGTACTACAAGCTTTGGCAGATTTTCTATTTATATAGAGAGAGGAAAATAAACAACATCATGCACTTAGTAGAGATTTAACAATGGGGTCTGCAGTTAGGAAGAACTCAGAGGAGAGCAGATTTCACCTTGACCAGCGCCTTTATTTCTAAGGAGTTTAACAAAATGTGGAAACAGAAGAAACACTGCAGAACACAAACAGAATGAGACCTGCGTCCAAAAGTCTGTTGTCTTAGTGCATGGCAGGAAGCTTTTGAGGTGTGGAGAGACATTTCCTCAGAACTAGTGTGTGCAGAATGTCCACCGTGGCCTCCCAATAGGTCAGCAGCGTGGATCCATTATAAATCTGGATACAGCTGTGGGGGCGGGGCCTCGTTCATTCCCATGAGAGCTGCTCAGTGGCGCATGAAGCAGAGAAAACTCTTTTTCCGGGTTTAGAAAAGTGTAAAATATCCAGATCTACTGGCCCATAGAGCATGCGTAGAAGTGATTAACGACAGCCACATGCAACCGAGTGCGACCGACTGTACCTGAGCACTGACTCCCACTCACTGGCTCGCTCACACAAATGCTTGAAGCGAACAGCGCTCATTCACAAGTATTCCTATCATAGTAGCTTAGCTTATTAGCAACAGCCGCTAATCAACAGTATAACGACAACTGTGCTGTCAGTTTTAATATTTACGTGATAAACAGATAATATTTATCTCTCTATACACACAACTTATCAGGGAATTATATTGTAATCACGACCGGAGAAATCAAATTAACAGAATCAAATCTGCTGTGCACAAAAAGGTTAGGTTGGTGCATTGTAACATTGCCCCGTGTATTATTACACAGCTCAACTTTAAGTAAATACTACGTTCAGTACCGTTTAATAACTGTCACTAATGCTCCACACTGCTTCCTTGTTTGAATACAGACCGTAGACTGTATATACGGTCTCTGATACAGACACGGTAAGACGTCCATATTACAGTGTTGTGGTCAGAATGATGAATTATGATTCAAAAAAACGAAGCCTGTGTTGTGCCAGGGACTCCGAGAGTTACGTGCACGTGCACACGGTGGAGTCCCGCAGGTCCAATGCGCGTTCATTTTTATGTCTTGAGAAATATCTCTATATTTGGAAAATGACGCATGTTTTTAACAATGGCTATTTAAAAATGCGTTCTGAAAAGTCAACATGTCTCAAAAAAAATTATCCAGTGATTGAAGGAGGTCTCTTTCCAATGTTAAGCAAGTGGGGGAAAGCCAGTGTGCATCACGTGACGCTTTAATTCCACTTCTGGCCACAATGTAAATTTTGCTTCAGAGGGTGGCGCACTTCCTGGGGGCCTGGACACCTCCCCTCCTCCTCAATACTCAATGCTAAGTCACTCTCTTTGGAGAGTGATTGAGCACAACTGTACTTAATCTGCTGATTAGGAACTTGGGGGAGGATTGGTTAACTTTTGGTTAATTCTTGTTTCAATTATTTAATGGTTAAACAGTTTTTTGTGTGTCACTTTCTCTGTTTTTAACTCTTATTGGCCCGCTTTGATATTACACACATACATTAATATTATTTTCAGCCTCCATTGAGATTATTTTTCAACAAACATCAGTATTAGTCATGAATATAAAATATTTTTTGATTTTCAGAATTTTAACCCTTTAAATGTCAGGTTTTTGTCATGATGCCACTATTTTTTTGGATGAAAAACAAACACAAAAATATATTATTTTCAATATACTATATGCCATGTACATTATTTTATTTTATTTTATTATATTTTAACAGGATATGCAAGTGATTTGCAGGAACATTGTGTGTGGCAGTGCACCTAGTGGAAATAGCATGTATTTTATCCATATGCCAAATATGGTGAAAAACAAGGCCATTTGGTGAAAAATAATAAAAATTACAGAGTCCAAGGTAAAAGCCCAGAATGACAATATGTGTTATGCTTTAATGGTTGTGGGATCAGTTTGAATGGGTTTCAGTGGAGCATTTTTTGCACTTAACAGTCTGAATGTAATAACTTTGTTTCCATAGTGTATTTTAGACTTATTGAAGGCGCTGAGCTGGAAATTCCAAGTTTAAACAAAATACACAATCTTGCCAAATTGTATCCCATATTCATGAACACAGCCAAATAATTAAAAAAATGAAAAGCGCATAACATTTTCCAAACAGTCTCTGAGGGTTAAAGAAAACAGTTTGATAACATTTTTTTGGAGACTGTTTTTGTACAGTTTTAATGCCTTGGTTTGTAAAATAAATCATAACTTTTGTTCATACACCGATTTCCACTTGCCTCCTTTTTTTTTTTACCCAGTTTTATTTTTCATCATTACTCCCCTCATCCTCTGAGCCTGAGTGGGGAATGTAACAATTTGGGGGCTCGTGTGGGATTTAAACCCAGGACCTCTCATACCCACCTTGGGTTGGACAGATTCAACTAATCCTAACTCATCACATGGTGCCACTCTGTCAGTGACCTTCCGTGTCTACTTATGAGGTTTTAGGTATTCTTCTGCGTCAGCTATTGACGCTGTGATGTCAACAAATGCACATGGTGGGATGACATATCCAGTTACTAAGATATCAGCAAATGCATGCAGTGGAATGACGCAGCACTGTCCATAGGATCACGTGCAGCGTAATCCCACTATGTGCTTGTGTTAACATCACGGTAGCAGCAACCCGGAACATAAATAGCAGACGCAGAAGGCTATTTAGAGCATGATATGCAAACACAGCAGTCCACTGCAAAGAGAAAACGTGTCAGTTTGGGTTGAGTATCATACAGCTGTAAAAGGTACATTTTGTTGTTGGGATCTTAAGCTGAAAGCACTATAGAAGCAGTAGTACTACAGAAGCAGTAGTACTTGACAGCTTCAGAATGAGAACACCCTGTACAGTCTGAAAGCACTACAGAAGCAGTAGTACTACAGAAGCAGTAGTACTTGACAGCTTCCGAATGAGAATAGCCTGAACAAACCTCGCCGTGTTGATTCTGCAACAGCCAGCCGTTCCTGCTACTGTTATATACATAAAATCTGATCAAATGTTTACATGAAGTAAATTCAGCTTAATTATCTCCTAATGACAAGTTGCACGGTGTTATCACAAAATAGTGTTTTATTATGTTTAGAATGTAATGCATACTTTTGCATCATATCCATCATATGGAAATGGATGCCATTGACACAACTGTGCCACACTGTGAGTTCATTAATGAGCTCTATATTTCATGAGATAAATCCAGGTTGGGATGTTTGAGTTGCAGTGCAGGTCTGTGACAGATGGATAAATGTCCTCCCAGAGAGAACTGTGTGCTAATAACACCACAGGTTACATTTCTCCTTATGTTCTGCCCTCTTTCCCGGGCCGCCTCCCGCCTGCTGGGTCTTTGGTGATATGACAGCAGCCCCCCCGTCTCCTTCACTGCCACTTATTTCATATTACAGCCATCATCTGTGCAATTGGCTGTGTAATGCCAACGGCGACTGTGGAAGCCTCAAATGAATTGTAATTGACCTGTAATAGCACTTTCATCGATGAGCCTTCTGCCCAAATCCCAACATTGTTCCTCAGTGATACCCATCTGCCTCATCCAACTGATACTGCTTTTCTCACCACCTACTGGAGGTTACAAAGAAAAGGTTGATTGGTTCTACATAGGTCACAGGCAACCTGAGCTGATGTATTTCCACTTAGGTATTAGAGCAAGTAGATAAACTGCAATTCAGTTCAATTCAAATGATTTCAAATTTATTTATATAGCCCAATATCACAAATCCCAATTTGCCTCAGAGAGCTTTACAGCAATGTTACCCAACTTACAGCCCCGCGGGCTAAGTCTGGCCCCAAATAGATTGTGGGATGTACTTTTAGTATACATAAGGTGCCAGAGTCAATAAAACAGCATCAAAATAGAACTTGTTTATCAAAAAAAATATCTAAAAACACAGCGGCATCATGAAAAAAACCTGGCATTAAAGGGTTAAAATTATGAAAATTAATGAAAATTTGATATTTATGATTAGGGACTGATGTTGGTTAAAAAATTACTAATTGAAAGTGGAAAATAATTTTACTGTTTAATATTTTTTGAAGCTTGATTTTGAAAAGTACATTTTGTTTGCAGAGCGATACGAATGTATGTAATATTAAAGCGGGCCCTAATGGTTAAATGCATACTGCATTTTTGCTGTGTTTAAGCTGTCGTGGCCTTTTTGCTAGATTCCTCTGCTTTTCCTGTTTCTGGTTTCTCAAGGTAGCACACTTGATGAGTGCAGTCAGTGTCATGGGACACACCCCACTGTGCCTTATGCACATTCAGTAAGAGGAGCAGCAGCCAGTCTTTGGCTGGCAGACCTCCTCACCTCTCCTTTCCTTTGTGTCTTTTGTTTTCTTTTTTTTTTTTTTAGTTCCAGCACAAATCATCCACTCCATTTGCTCGTGACTCTACGGGGTTCTCCTACCTATTTGTGTTTTTCATTTTGGTCTACATGGGCAACAATGTGGATTTTTGGAAACAATGATGCAGACAACCATGTTTGCTTCCTGACTGGGACTATTGAGTCACAGCTTGTCAAAGCTGAACATTAAAGTTATGTCTAAACAGCTTCTGTGATTTTATTTTTTCCTTGTGTCTACTCATTTCCCAATGCCATGGCTTCCTCTGTTGATGGACAATGTTGCCTGCTGTGATTTTTTGCTGCACAGTGGTGAAATGTAACAAAGAACCTTAACTCGAGTGCTGCACATGAGTTCAGATTTGAAGTCCTTGTACTTTACTACTTTAGTACTTTAGTATTTTCATGTCATGATACTTCATATGTTTAGTTTTAACATTTCAGAAGGAAATATTGTACTTTTTACTCCAGTACATTTATATTTATCAATTTTATCGATTTTTTAGGGTTTTTTATTTTTTTAGGTATCCTTCTGTATCAGCTATTTTCCCTCCGGGATGCCATTACGTGATGTCAACAAATGCACATGATGGGATGACATGGCCAATTACTGTGATGTCAACAAATGCACACACAATGGGATGAAGCAGCATAATCTATATGTTTACACAACAGTGCACACTGTCACAATGGTTAGGATTAGGCAAAACATTCATGGATGGTTGGGTTTAGGCAAAAGAGGCACATGCTAAAGTGTAGAAGACACACACACACACACACACTTCCATGCGAAGCGAACTCTGGACTCCTGCATAAAAGTCACTTGATTATGGGACCCACCCACCTCCCCACCCTTTAAGCCCACTCACCCACCATATATTATGTGGTCGCCTGCAGCATTATTACCTGAAGCTGTCCTTTAGCGTCTCACATACATGTGACCAGCTCTATCCACACCTCCAAGTGACATGGCCCTTGCGTGTTGCATGTGGACACACCCGGTAAAATCCAGCCATCTGCCAGCATATCATAACAGGGCCGTTGGTCGAGGAAGTTAGCTTTTGGTGTCATGCTCGTACCCCAAAAGCACTGACACTATTTGAAAAGTCTGGAGTGAGAACAAGCTCACCTGTGTTTTTTGGAGCAATAATGGTGTCTTTACTTGACAGTCCTCTCCAAAACTTCTCCATGCTGAAGAAGAAGAACCACCACACTTACTCAGCATTGCCCTTTTTGTACCTCTATGTCATCAGTTTGGCAACAGTTGAACATATTTTGTCGACTGAATGTGCTTTTGCTCTATTTTTACCTCAATAGCTTTATTTCGTTTATTTATTTATTTATTTTTCAAATAATACCACGTTGAAGGTAAAGTGTCAAAGAGAAAAAAAAGTTTCGACAACTTGCAATGCTTTCTGCACCCTCATGTCAGCCAATTTGCCCAAACACTGTGGAGTCCGCACTATGTGGAACTCAAACACAACTCTTTGTTGATGTGGCTTTTTGAATGCAATATGGAGAGTAACAAATAGGGGTCATTTTATGGCTGCCGCAGAATGCATCAGAGCCGAGACTGCGTATGAGAAACAGAATTTGCTCTCATCTGATCAGTGCGGCTCAAGTCTCTGAATACAAATTGGGAGGGAGGGCTGAGGAGAATATTGCTCCGGTTCTTCTGATTCCGCCTGGATTGGATGTGCCTTATTTTCAAGTGAAGTGCTTGCTGCTTCCATTCTCTGCCCTTTGGTCCTCCCCTGCTATCTTACTTTCAATTATTAGTTTTCTTCCTCTTTTTTTGCAATGGGGGGTGGAGAGGGAAGAGGTGAAGTGACCTGATATATATCAAATCAGCCCTAACAGAGGACAACTCATTGTCTGATTTCCTTTTGATTAGACTCAGACATCGGAGCAGCAGAGGAGAGAAGCGTCAGAGGAGTACACCGGGCTGATAACAGGCAATCAGTGCGAGGCACAGGTCAGCCTGTACACGTTCTTGTCGGGGTAATAGCATTGAGAGTGCACCATGCTTCCATATGGGCTGTTGTCTTGGTAATGAGGCTGCACAAACACACACAACAAAGACATGCTGGAGGAAGAAAAGAGGAACAAAGTGCAGCATGTATGAACATTCACACTCAAGGATTCCTGCAGCATTGTTCCCCTGTGAGCAAGCCTTCTCATGACTCTGTGCAGAAAAGGCCATGTTCCATTTGTCTTACAATGTTTTATTGGCTTTGGTGTCTGTAGCAGGCTTGTTCTGCACTTTGACTGGAGTATCCCCATCCTGCCTTCCAAACCTTTTGGGGCATTCCTCCACCATTGCTGAGTACAGATAGTAATCCATCTTGCAAACTTTCCAAATATTGCTGTGCCTCTCCAACTACCCAAAAAGAACTCTGTTGGAAACAAGAAAATCGGAAGATGAGCATGGTCCCTGGTTCAATCCCGGGGTTGAACAGGATTCGGTCCGTGGGCGGGGGCCCTTCTCTGCAGAGTTTGCATGTTCTCTCCATGTCTGTGTGGGTTCTCTCAGGGGTGTCTGCCTTCCTCCCAGTCATCAATTGGTTGGTGACTCTAAATTGCCCTTAGGTTGTCTGTCTTTACCTGTCAGCCCTGTGATAGTCTGCCAACCTGTCCAGGGTGTACCCCACGTTCTGCCCGATGACAGCTGGATTGGCTCCAACCCCCCCTGTGACCCTTGCGAGGACAAGCGGTTACGGAAAATGAATGAATGGACAGATAGAACCTTTTCTATCTATTCATTCATTCATTTTCCTGAATGGCCAAGAAAAGTTTTTCCAAATTTGGGAACCTTTCCCAAATTGGTGGTGATTTCTCTTCTCTTACTTAAGACTGCATTGTTTATGCGGTTTCTTAAATACATGTTAGCATTGAAGTAACCTTATGGTGTTTATTGTATGTTTATGTGCTTTTGTACCTCACTCTGCTGCTTTTTTTCTTTTTTTTTTCCTGTAATTGGGATTATCTTGTTGGTCTTGTTTTTCTTGCTTTTATAGTCCCCATTTATTTATTTATTTACTTATTTTTTCGTGTCTCGTCTTTGTTTTAGTTTATGTGCCAGATTTTGCCCTTATCATTGAAAATTCAATAAAGAGATAATGAATAAATAATAGAGCAAAAATTGGCTCATAAATATAGCATACACTTAAACCGATACAGATTTTTTAGGTGGTTTTAAACTAATTAATGAAGGCAGAGTTTGCTCAGATAGAGGGATTATAGATCATCTATCTATCTATCTATCTATCTATCTATCTATCTATCTATCTATCTATCTATCTATCTATCTATCTATCTATCTATCTATCTATCTATCTATCTATCTATCCTTCTTGTAAACTAAGTTTACTTGTGCTATATCTCAAAGTCGACTTTCATGAACCAGGAAATAGGCTTGAAGTGTACAACTAGTACTCCTGAGTTCACTTTCAGTATAGTTTCCAGTATAGTTACAGTGCAGAATAAAACCTGCATGTAAACTGGTTATGTACTCAAATACTACTCTTACAAGTCAATTTTACTTTTTTAAACTATCAAGTGGGCAAATTTAGTACTTAGAGGTATTTAAGAAGTATACTACTAGTGTATCATTATTAGTTTACTTACTGTGTTAAGTATATTTGAGAGGTAAACTTTACTTAAGTATACTTAATAAAAGGAACTTAAAGTGTGCTTTTTTTTCTTAAGAGGACCTGTCACAGATGCCTTGCAAATCTAGGTCTTCAGGACTTCAGTGTTGAAAAGCAGAACTTCCTGCGGTTTTAAATTTTTAAGTCAAGTCAAGTCAATTTTAAGTCAATTTTATTTACCCCTGTAACAGGAAAAAAAAAAGGAAGAAACCTCAGGAAGAGCGGTAGAGGATGATGAGGGATCCCTCTTCCAGGACGGACAGACAAGCAATAGATGTAGTAAATAACAAATGAAATACAATCAAAAAGGAAAGAGAAAGAGAGAAGGGAGGAGAGAGGGAGAGAGGGGGAGAGAGACACAGCAATAATAGAACAGATGCATGTCATATTACAATAACAGTAGGTGTGAAATTATTAATTGCACTCTATGATGATGTTGAGGGAGATGATAACAGTCTCATGCATATGTTGATAGGGAGGTGTCCAAAGGCAAGATCACAACATCAGCGCAACCAGGACCAGACCACAATCAGGGCGAGCGGGGGGCACAGTATCAGTACAGCCACAGCACGAGCACAACCAAAGGCAGGGTCGCAGCATCAGCACAGCTATCACCACGGTCAGGCACAGTTATGGCCAGGATCTAGGAAAACTAGGAAACAAGGGAGCAGGAATGCTCCCGAGAGGCAACAGGATTAGCGTAGCGCAATTCAACAGACCCAGGCTCTGTAATCGCGAGCCCCAGGTAGTGAGAGTACCACATGGCTATCACAGATGTTAGGCTAAGCTAAACTACTGAGGCTAAGCTAAGCTTGCAAATGGCAATGCAGTTTACAGACATGCATGATTTTCCGATGGCGGCATTGAGAGAAGGAAAAGGAGCTCAGCGTATCAGAGGAAGTCCCCCGGCAGGTTAAACCTACGTCAGCCTAACTATGGGCTGGTCCAGGCAACCTGAGCCAGCCCTAATTATAAGCTTTATCAAAGAGGAGGGTCTTAAGTCTACCCTTAAACGTGGAAACGGTGTCTGCCTCCCTGACCGAAAATGGAAGATGGTTCCATAGGAGAGGAGCATGGTAGCTGAAGGCTCTGGTTCCTATCCTACTTTTGGCAACTCTGGGAACCACAAGTAACCCTGCATTTTCAGAGCGCAGTGATCTTGAGGGTTGGTAAGGAACTATGAGCTGTGACAGATAGGACGGAGCCTGACCATTGAGAGCTTTGTAAGTAAGGAGGAGGATTTTAAATTCAGTCCTGGATTTCACAGGGAGCCAGTGCAAAGAAGCTAAAACAGGAGAAATATGATCCGTTTTCTTGCTTCCCGTTAAAACACGAGCAGTGGCGTTCTGCAAAAGTTGGAGAGACCTAAGAGATTTGTTGGGGCAACCAAATAATAGGGAATTACAGTAATCCAGCCTAGAGGTGACAAATGCATGTACTAATTTTTCAGCATCTGTTTGGGACAGGATATGTCTAATTTTTGCAATGTTACACAAGTGAAAGAAAGTCGTCCTTGAAGTTTGTTTTATATGGGAGGCAAAAGATAAATCTTGATCAAATAAAACTCTGAAGTTTCGTACAGTAGTGCTAGAGGTCAAGGTAATGCCATCTAGAGAAATTACATTGTTGGAAAAGGAGCTTCTGAGGTGTTTGGGGCCAAGAACAATAACTTCAGTTTTGTCTGAATTTACATCCTTAAGACATGTTTGAAGTCTAGATAGCTATCAGTTTCATCTGGTTTCATAGATAGATATAATTGCGTATCGTCAGCATAACAATGGAAATTTATAGTTATTTCTAATTATGTTGCCTAGAGGAAGCAAGCTGCTTTAAACATCTACTTAGTTACCACGTGGCCTGATTTTGGTGATTATCATGATTTTTATGTCACTTAGTCATTCCCGGCACTCATATACTTTGCTGTTCGTTTTATGTTTTCGCTCTTCTAGCTTTAGAGCCTCAGTAGACATTGAAATAGTTGATTCTGCGTTTGTGGATCAAACTAAGCGTAAGGATCATCTCCTCACTCAATGCAATAATTGCAGATGTGTTTAGTTGGAGATGGCTGGAGATATCCTGACACAAGAAAATGAATAAAGCTTGATGTTGACTTTCATTGGTATTGATGATATCTGGGGATTTCATCCACCTCATTTTGGCTGCGACTCTGTGTGAATTCAAACAACATTCAATCAACACGTGCTCATCCAAACTTGTCATGTTGCCACTTTGCAGTGAGATTCCATGTCTACATTTTACATTTTAGGTATCCTTCTGTGTCTGCTGTTTACGGTCTGGGATTCTACGATGAAGTTAACACAAGCATGTGGGGGGACAACACACTCTCGCTCCAAACTCATGACATGGTGCTGCTCTGTCAGGACTTTCTGCGTCAACATATGATGTTCTAGATATCCTGTGTCAGCTGTTTACGCTCCAGGATGCTGTAACAGTGATGTCAACAATATTTAGCTGATGCTGTCCGTCAGTGTTTCATGTGCACGAGACTGGTTTTGTCTGCCCATGTTGTCAAGTGATGCCATCAGTGCAAGTTGCATATGGGCACGCCCACTGCTATCCAGCTGTCCACCAGCGTTTCATAATGCCACCGGTGCCATCTGGCCATGCTTCTAAGTGATTCCGTCCATGCATGTTGTATATGGACAAGTTTGGTGCCTTCTGGCCATCCACCAAAGCACATTAAGAGCGCCACCAACCACGTTACCATCTGAAGCCATCCGTGCACGTTGCATATGAACACGGAAGGTGGCTATTGGTGTCACACTTGTACTTCAAAAGCACTGACAGAGTGGCGCTGTTTGACGTGTTCGGAATGAAAACGGGCTGGCATTATAGATAAAGGTAAAAATGTGTATTTATGTACATTATTACATCACATTCCTTATGGGGTATAACGTGGGCTACACTTTAAGCCCCAGTTGTTCTTTTTTTTATTTTAGACTTTATTTGTTGTACCTCACAATTTAAAAATGTCTGAATTAAATAATTGCAGTTGGTTCTTCTGGCATTTTTTGTTAAGCAACTGTCAGTTCAATTTCTTGCAATGTACTTACCAGGTTTTTAAAGCAAAACAACTGCAGGAATGTTACATTTTGTTGACACTAGCTTAACATGTGAGCCATTATGGTTCATATGAATCACACCTTCTCAAAGTTTTTTCATCTGGCCTTTATTAAGCACCGGCTATTATCTGAATACTAGATTTCATTTAAGATTTCATTTGCAGTTAAGTACTTCCCTGTTGGTTTCCTTGGCAACCAGCCCATTAGTGTTGATTACCGCAACCCCAATGCTAAAGGCAAAGGAATAAGAAAAGAAAAATGCATCTCCTGGGTTTCATTTTACACATTTAATAGACAGGATTGGAGAAATAATGATGTCTAATTGCAGCACACACCTGTCAGTGGTTATGTATTACTGTGCGAGTGTGCATTTGAGCCTCTGTGTGTGTGTGTGTGTGTGTGTGTGTGTGTGTGTGTATGTGTGTGGGTGTGGGGTGGTGGGGGTGGTGGTGGGGGGGGGTGTTAAGGTGAGCGGCTGGCTGAGGTGATTGAGCAGGATAATCGTTCTGCCGATGTGATTGATCTGGAATGGCTCCAGAGGGACTTCAGTATCAGACAGAGAGCAGAGGAGGGATATGGATGATAGAGGAGCGGAGGCAGGTACTGTGGATCTGTAGATGCTCTGCTGGGCTCATTAATTATTAGTTAGCATGAGTTAGCATCATGTGTGACAGCAGATATAGTTTTAGTTCTTCTAACAAACTGACATCTCAGTAAAATTGCAGACTGTTAATTCTTCATCTTGCATGTTGGAAACAGTTGACCGCTGCTGTATCCCAGAGGCCTACTATATTTTGCTGACCAGTCACCTAACAAAGCATTAATATTTAATTACACACATCTCTCCAAGGAATTCATTGTTTACAGATCCATCTGATACCAGATTATGATGGTTGTAGGTAAAGATTTTTTCCACTCCATACTGACCATACACATTAATTAAGTTTAATGCTACCGGATTTGCCTATTATCATTGATCTTGTTTAAAAAACACCTTAAAATACATTCCTTATTATATGAAATCCTGTTTTTAATGCTATTTTTGGTGCTTTAATATATATATATATATATATATATATATATATATATATATATATATATATATATATATATATATATATATTTCATGCTCTATACTTGATGTAAAGAGCAACTGACATAATGTAAAGAAAGGGCCCCTGTAGCTGTAGCTGCTTATCCGTCACTGCTGTTGCTATCAGGACTTTGTGTGGCATCATCAACACTAACGCTGTTATTTTTGGAGATTAAATGTGTTTTCTTAAAATATTTTGCAGCATCAGTCTCAAGATTTTTTTCTTATCTTGTCCTCTCTTTTCCACTTCACCTTTTCACTCTTTTGGTCCTTGTATTATCCATTTCCTTTGCATTTTCATTCAACTCTGCTCTTTCTGCCTTTATTTTATTTAATTATTTCCGACTGACATGACATAGACGGACCTACTTGAAGGGCTGTGGGGAGAGAAAGGTGTGGTCTGTCTTGCTGCACCTGCCTTACAGTTTGAGTAGCCTATTGACAATATTGGGACCATGTAACCCCTAATCAGATGAGCTCATTTCTACTATCATTTTCCAGAAATGCAGGATTTACAGTCAGAGCCTGAATAGCTGCCCAATGGAGGTTTGCAGCTGCATTGTAGGGGTGCAAAGAGAGACACAGATACTTTCTAAGGTGAGAGGGACCAGCATATGCTGATGCTCTAATGACCACAGGGAGTTAGTTATCACAGTGTACCCCCTTATCAATACACAAAGCTTATGAAGGGAATTAAGGCCCTTTAAAACCCTTAGAGCCCTGTTGTTGCAAGTCATAACTCTGTAAAATCTGAACTCTCAGTCATAATACATGTTTTCTGATTCAGTGACTAATGAGGATATTATTAGGCAGGTTTCCATTACAGATTTGTGTAAAACCGAAGCAATATTTTCAAAATGGTAATCAATCACAATTGCGAGATGATTGTGTTTCCACTGGCATGACGATGGATGTTCAAAACATTAGCAGCGACATAGGCGTGTTATGCGAGCAAAATGGAAAGGCAAGCCCCTTATACGTAGGAGTGGCAACATATGAGGGATTTCTGGGAGGTGATAGTCCATGGTTTTACAGAGGAATTGTGGATTCAAAACTTTTTGATGATCTGCTCAACTTTTGAAGAGTTATGCGATGCAGTAACAGCTCTTGTAGCTCCTCCTTCATTATGCCTAAGGGAGCCAGTTCCTACCGACAAGCACATAGCCACAGAATCATGTGACCTAAAAGAGCAAAAGTTTCCGTTGCAGTTTTGCAAAATATGGCTTTTTTGAATGCCTGAAGTACCACCTCATGAGAGCTGAAAACTTTTTTTGTGATTGTTTTTTTTCGAAACTGATATGTTTCCATTAGGCATATTTCATATTAACAATTTCAATTTGTGCAATTTAAGGGTTAGAGGAAACCAGCATACTGTTTGATAGGATTTCAGTCTGAGTTTGAAAGAGATAGAAGGCAGGGTGTGTCTGATGATCTGCTGCCATACTCTTTGCGTCCACAGTGGCGGGCAATATATGAAAATGTGAAAGTACAGCCTTTGGTTCAAGTAGCAGTCCCAAGAATCAGCAAAACTCTGCCACATGACAAATTTTAGGTTATTTGGTTGAGTTTCGCTGTGGGGGGAAGAGGGATGCACTGTCTATGCACTGATTAGATGGAGGGAAGTTTTATTTTCACATACTACCTACACTGTTTTGATACAAAGCTGGTTGAAAATTGGCATAATATCCCTTTATTATAGATACCCATCTTTTACCCTGTAAAATGCAATGGATACATTCCATAGGACACTTTTAACTGGATAGTTGTATGTGTCTGTCTGTATTTATTGTTGTAAGCTTGTTTTAAGCTGCGCTCTTGGGCAGGTCACTCTTGGAAAAGAGATTTTAAATTTTAGTGAGTCTTTTACCTGGTTAAATAAATTATATCTATATCTATATCTATCTATCTATCTATCTATCTATCTATCTATATATATATATATATATATATATATATATATATATATATATATATATACAAACTGCTGTAATGTGATTTATCCACCCTGCTCCATTCAGCCAGACAGGAACTAACCAGTGTTTCTTTGGTGCGTGTCACAGTGACTTGGGTCCTTGGTATAGAATGAAGACAAATTCTTCAGGCTTCAGTGGCCACTGCCAGCAGGCAGGTGGCACAGCGGGGAAAACAGCACACTCAGCAACAACCTTCATTCCGCACGCAACACGCACACACTTATGAAGACATCTGTTTTTCTGTGTGACAGTGTGTTTATACATGAAACTGCGAAGGAGTCTGACAAATGAACAATGGATTAAAAGTGTTGTACAAGAGAGTAACCTCATGTCTCTGTCTGTGCTTCCAGATGTTTTTTTTTCACAATAAAAGCATCTCCATCCACCATCTTTTCCACTTTGCCCAAGTACAAAAAAAAAAATGAAGATAAATCAGGTCAAGGAGATTGTGGACTATTGCTCAGCTATAATGACTAACAACCCATCAGCATCACCCGTCTTGCATCACAACACCCCTGTTAATAAAACGAATGCTATCCGCCCTCACATCTCTCCCTGGGGCTCTCTGATAAGGGGTAATTGCCTCTTTGCTTATCTGAGAACTAAGATTAGCAGGATGGTATGGTCCTGAGCCCTCCTCCCTAGACCAGCAGTGAAACCAGATAACTTTGCCTCAGGGACAGAAGAGACAGCGTGAGCAAATTTACATGGATGGCTATTATCAGATAGGATGCCCATGCTAAATTACACATAACTCAAGGAAGCACTTGTTCAACCTTTACTCAAAAGACCAAACCTAGATCAGACCATACTCAGTATCTTCAGAACAACCTCAAAGTTAAGTCTTAAGCATGTGGTAGGCATTCATAGTAAGGCTTTAAGAATGGTTTACCAGTCTCCTGTGGTGAACCCCAAGGCTCTATCCTTGGCCCTATTTTATTTTCATTACATATGCTACCACCAGGGTCTGTTTTTAGACTATGTAACATCTCATATCACTGTTATGCTGACAACATACAGGTATTGAAGTTGGAAATGCAAGAAATGGAATGCTCAAATGGGAGTAGTTTATTTGTGATTTTCTTTATTTTGATGATTTTCTCCAGTTCCACAGTTTTGAGAACTTTCTAGTCAGAAAGGAGCAATGAATTGAACTGAAGTTGAAGATGTTTCAGTTCAGAACTCAAGTAGCCTCTTGGGTAAGTAAGAAATGTCCTCTCACTTTCCAACCTTAGTCCAGTGGATAATAATTCTGCTTGAGGCAATAGCATTTGCTGCTACTAGCATAACTGTTGTAGAAAAGTATTACATGAAAGTATGTAAATGTAATCATTGATAATTGTATGATGAAGTATGATTCATGCATCTTAATGGATTGGAAATTGTTGAGATACTGTTGACCTTATCCTTCACTGACTTCAGGGATGTCTGAATGTTAAGATACTGCACGAGCAAGACTTTGTAAATGTTTAGACAACAATGACAGACATAGTTGTATGTGAAATGTACTGTTTAAGGGTGAATGACCCTTCAGTGACTTTAAGTTTTTGGTGTGTCATTCTTCGTGTACTTGCTGCACCAAGAGTTTCCCTGATCTGATTTGTGTTGTCATTAAATTTATATATTCATGCAAATCAACTGTGGCTCATTTATTTCATTTTATTTTTCCACCAAAATGAAGACTGAGAAGAGAACAAGTTTATCAACAACAATTTGGTATTGTCGGCAGTATCCCTACAGATACAGACACTAATTGAGTAAAGAAAGAACTCTTTTCCTATTTCCTTTATCTTACCCAGTGTGCTGCTTGAGGGGATTATGGAACAAGAGAAAACTGAACTAAATTGAGCATCTGGCAAAAGTAAAAGTGAATCAAATGCTGTTAAGTGGACTGTTGTATGTTCCATAAGGTCGTGGACAAAACCCGTACTTCCTGTTTTTGGTATGTTGCTTGAAAGAAACACATCCAACACATCCAAATTTTTGAGCAAACTGTCAGAGGATACTGCATTGTTGTTGATGTAGGTGACAGGTTTTGACCATAAGGAACAATTCAAGGAATGAAAAAAAAAGGAAAATAGAAAACGATATATCTGGGTAGCTACATTGTCTCTCCTCCATACATCACAAGTCTGTTATAGAAGTGCAATGCTAAATTACTGGAGTATTCTAGTATTATAACTGCTTAATGAACAAATGTACATGCATCTTTTCCTCTTAACTAAAACTTTCATCAAGTTGTCAGTTGTATGGAGAAGGAGTCATGAAGGATAATTCCTGCAGCAAATCGATGACAACTGTGAACGAGTCAAACAAGCCTGAACAATTATCAGTCTAATTATGCTCTGGTAAGACAGAATGAAGGGACAGAGAAGGAGGAAGAGAATAATAAATAGATCAACCGAGAAAGATAAATATGAACATTATCTGTCAGCATGAAATGGCTCTTGTCTTTTCTGTTACTTGTCTATCTTTGTCATTACTCTGCAAGGCTGAGGAGGGCTGTAATGACCTGCAAAAAGGTAGAGACTTCATCACAGCTCATTTCACAGCTCTAGCTCTTTGCCTTTATATTCACAAGTCATGCATGTAGTATGAAAATCCGAAAGTGGCACGATAAAGAGATTGGAATGGACAACAATATGCAGTAAAAACAAATGAAAAAATATAGCCGAAAATTGCCAAAAAGAAAGAGTAGATTTTGTATTTATGGGTGTAAGTTATTAAATGGAGGCAGTTATAGGTGGCTGTCAGTAAAATTATATAGAAAAGTGGCTGTATTAACATAAAAGCAAGACGTTAAATTTAGATCAGGAGCTAATAGTGAAGAACACAAATATGATACTAATAAAACTAATAAAGATTAACATGTTAGAATTTGAAGAGGATAAATTCAGTAGAATCTAAAGTATATACATATGGTAGAATAAACCAAATTCCTGGCCAAAACCTGTTTTTTTTATTTTCTGAAGTTTGTATAATATCTCACTGTGATCTGAGGGTTTTGGGAAGGTTTATGAGCATTAGGAGGTTCGTAAGGATCAGGCAACAGGAGTGCTGTAACTCCGGTTCTGGGTTTTTGTTAGGAAAGATTAGGTTTATTTTAGATCACAATTCTGTCTTTTTCTTTTCTTTCCCTTTATCTTTTTCCTTCTTGTTTTCTTAATGATATCTTTCATTTAAAGGTTATTAAATAAACGTGTAACAGCAAAAATATGGTCCTGTACAAAGTGTCAGACCAACACGCACAAGCAATTATTTCTCAAAGCATCACTTTGACATGCAAGGCATGGTCTGGTAATAGGCACTATTACTAGTGCTACCGTAGCTTGGCTGCCCTCTTAAGGCTCATTATTGTAAAGGGAAAACATCAAAAATTAAATGTGAAAATAAATAAATAAATATATAACTAAATCAATGAATGCAGAAATACAGAAAGTGTGTATGAAGAAAATGTATTTTTTGCATTTATTTACACTGTTTAAGACCTAGATTGTTTTCTTGTGCTGCATTCAGGTGCCTTTCACAAGCATTTCAGCCTCTGAAGTCTGGTGGATGGTTTGATTTCTTTCAGAAACTTAGGTAGCAACTTGACAAGAAATGTCCCATGAATTGCAAAGAATTTTTAAAAGGTGACAAGGTGGATTATTATATATTATATGAACAACAAGGACAAATGGCCAAAAAACAACTCTTGTAGTTATATATTTACATTTTCATTATATATATATATATATATATATATATATATATATATATATATATATATATATATATATATATATATATATATATATATATATAATGAAGTTGCTTTTCGCCTTCATTCCTTGTATTTGAAAAAAGTCTGTTTTTTACTACTTTTCAAAGTGTTGATTTATTTATTTAGGAATATATTTATATTCATTATCTAATTTTTATGTATTGTGTATATTTGTGGCTCCTCTGCAAAATTTACCTAATCTCACTTTGTTGCAAAACTGAGAGAATCTTTCAAATTAAATTCTCTTATACGTTCAGTTTTAACTGACCTCTCCAGCTCTCACTCACATTTACTCAGCACATGTGCACACACACACACACACACACACACGCACACGCACACGCACACACAAACAACATGGACTTGCAATTTAGACCAAATCACAAAGGGAATTAAAATGTATACAAATCACTGAGAGCTTTGGGCGGCAATAGTCACACTTCAAATGGTTTTACAATTTAATTGCTCAATGTTGATAGGTTAAGACTTGGAAAAACACAGTGTAACCTGAACACACACACAAACACGCACACACATACACATTCACAGGCCCACACACGAGGGCAGAGAAATAACTTGATAGAGCAATCTAAATTTGAGTCTGATGCTGAGAGGGGTTGTTAGTCCGTAGACTTCTAGGGGATTTATGAAGCAGAAAAGGACTAAGAGCCACCTACATGCAGGCCTTGCTAGACTGCATTTGTATGCAGCGCCTGGTGGCGACCCAAATTAAAAAGGAATGTATTACACAGGATTTTACACTTGGCCGACCAGGCTGAAGAAAACTCATCAATCCACAGAGTAAGAGATAACTCCAAAGGGAGGGCAGTGGGGTGTATATGGGAGAGGGGTGTTTCTTCTTGTTTTCTGACCTTCTGAAAAACATGCAAACAGATTCAACCATACAATGATATTTTTATGTTTTTCATTTGACTTGTTTCTTAGGTCACATGCTCTTCTTTATATACAGTTCAAATATCAGCGTTGCAGCCTGTGTGAGTTTCATGGTCAGTTTAAAACAGGTTGTTTGTTGGGACTGGACTCTGGATGTCTTGGTTTTGGCTTATGAATGGTAAATGGATCTGCACTTGCATAGTGCTGTCCTAGTTGTTCAACCACTCAAAGCTCTTTCACACTTCTGAGTCACATTAACCTATTAACACACCCATTCAAGCACTGGTGGACAAGGTTACCAAGGTGCCAACTGCTACTCAGCTTTTAAACAATTCATACACATCCACACACTGATGGAACAGCTGTCAAAAGCAATTTGGGGTTCAGTATGATGCCCAAAGATACTTTGACATGTTGACTAGAGGAGCAAAAGATCAACCCTCAACCTGTTGGACTGTTGATTTTGATGTAGGACTAGACTTGAAACTTGTTGGTCTTGACTCTTAACTGGACTTGGTATTTGTATGTCTTAATTTGCGTCTGAACTCAGTGCTTGTTGACCATTCCTTGGGATTATACAAGTACTATTAACCTGTTGGCCTTGATATGGTACTTGACTCTGGACAGACCTGTCTTGACCTGGAGTCAGATTTAGGATTTGTTGATCTTAATTTTGGACTTGACTTAAGTCTAATTTGTCTTGATTTAAGTCTTTAGAGAGGTGCTGTGGATCAAGAGGCGGCACATTTTGGCACGTCTTAGCCCCACTCCCAGCCCTGCCCATTTTGGAGACTTTTTTTCACATTCCAGGGGGAGGCATTGGAGCCAAAGATGGGGGTTTAGTTGTTCTTTAACTGAACTCAGGGCTTGTTGATGTTGACTTAGGACTAATTCTTAGGAATGTGCACTACTAAAGGGCAGTATCAATTTAAATAGTAAAGGTTGTAAAGGTAGAATTCTTTAGATTTCATTAAAGCAAACCTCGTTTTTGATACTATTCAATGCATCAGAATTGCATCAGATCTATATTTACATAACGATTAAACCAAACATTCCTCTGGCTGCTTTATATTAAATGTGTTCATCTGGCAAACTATGGCAATGCTTTTATTATAAAGCAGCAAAGAACATGTACTAACCTCAAAGTATTTGTCAGTGACATTTGTGGTACTTTTCTAATGCCACTATTGTTCACTAGAATGGGTCTACAGGAGACACGGACACATTTTGAATTCTAAATAGATTTGCATTTACCAAAAACTAACTTACACACAGCAAACATTTTCCACAGATTTATTCCAGGAGTTCTAGATGGGTGCCTGGAGGGTGAATAGAGGCCCACCAGCCAATCCAGTTTTGCCCCAGGGCTCTCCAAGTTAGTCTGTTCATGGGCAACTATTAGATCGATTGATAGACTAAAAGACGTCATTGAAAGTTGGGCTCTGACTCCTTGAGGTTAAATACTTTGTGTTGTAGCTACTATAAATCAATTTCCTCCATGTGCTCTGAATTCCACTTCCCATTAATTAAAAAGGATTTGTGAGAATTAATTGGTGTGCCTTGTAAGCCACCTTATCAAATGTAAATTGCTTATTGAGGCAAAGTAATTAAAAGGAAACCCACACCCCAGGAACTCCATCTGTGTGTTAAGGACCTCAACACACTCAGACAACAGGTTGGGGGCAATGCACAGTGCAAGATTTTTGATATGATGTCGACTCAATTAAGTCGGACCACACAAATGGTGGGAGATCAGGGTCAAAAAACTCCCCTCTCAGTTTTGTTTCAGGGTTGTCTCTCAGCTCCTTGATCTACACAAAGACGCCACAATAGCAGTTTAATTAGTGGAAGAAATCTTGTAGTGTCACTCAACCCTGTGGGACAAATGAACTCTCTCTCACACACACACACACACACACACCCACACACACACACACACACACACACACACACACGTACACATACACACAAATACACGGTAATTACACCACCTACTGTAACTATAACAATACAGTGGTGCATAAAAGTGACATTCTTCAATATTTATAATGTGTGTTGTTGTTTTTTTGTTTTGGTTTTTTTTGTCACGTGGTTATGATTAGGCAACAAAGGCACATGGCAACTAATGCTGGGACATCAACAAAACCACATGCTGACATGGATGGTTAGGTTTAGGCAAAAGAGGCACATGGTAATATGGAGAAAACAAAACCATCACATTCAGACTGGAAACAAAACCCAACTACCACATAAAAGTCCTGGGTTTGTTGGATCCACGCACAGCCCACCTGCCCCCCCTACAGGGACCTTCCTGCTCCTTTACCATATTATCAGCAGCCTTTCAACCTCACGCTGTCCAGTGGCATATCATGCAGATGTGACAGTTTACATCTGGCAGCATTCTCAAGTGATGCTACCCATCCATGTATCCTGGTGTTGTAGCAGGGGCTGTTCGGTCATCCAACGGCATATAATAATGCTGCAAATGGTTTTGTCTGGCTGTGTTCTCAGCTGATGCTGTCAAGCGGCATATCATGCAGATGCAAAAGGTGGCTTTTGGCGTTAAGATCTTGTGCCGAAAATACTGCAAAAGCAACTTTGGAATGCAAACAGGCTGGTATTTCTGAGACATCCTGTACTGTTGGCAGAACAGCAGTCACCTGCAGTCACATTCAGCAGCATACATATATGACAATATACTTCTTTTTTTATGATGACATGAATAAGTCACTACATTTATTGCTCCATTTAACATCCTGACTATTAAAAGGTCATAAATAGTGTCTGTTAGCGACACAACGCATTTCTCTGTTTCAAAGTCAAAATTTATTAGTTTTAACAGATGACAATATTAATTATGCAATATTCTCACAGTATTTTGAAAGGGTATTAAACTGATAATCTGCAGCTGTGACAAATATTTCACAGCATAAATAGGGCAACAAATGTCTGACTAGTAAAAACTTTTCAAACCAAAAGATCTGACTTACTTGGACTTGAAACATGGACACAATATAGTCCTCAAAGCAGCTGCTGATACTTTACTTACTGAGCAGTTTTAAGATCAGTGATTCCACCTTCAGTTATGTTGACATGGTACATGATAAGATCCATTCCAAATGACTTACTGCCTCATTATGGTGTCACTTGTTTGACCCAATTTATGTGAATCCGGATAACATAGTTCGTATGATTTTTCTATGAATTAGCATAGATAAATCTTGTTACGTATAAGGTAGCCTACTTCACATTTTCATGTATTATAAATAAAGTAAATGAATAAACTTGACTGACCTCATATTAAGTCACTGAAGTTCAACTAACCCCCTGTTGGTGGGTCTGACTTGAACTAATGGTGGGTTTGTATTGTAGGGGGTGTGTCATGTAAGCTGCAAATGGAATGAAGCTGCTGACACATGTCTCTCCTTATAAAGCCACTTCCCCCTTTACTCTCCTCAGCGCATTGGTCACATTACATGATGGCAGCCTCCCCAAAGATGTGGGTTATATCAACATGTTGTCATATTAATTCGTCACGTTACTCATCATGTTACTCTTCACGTTACTCGTCAAATGTTGCTGCTTTGCAATTAGACATCTGCGTCCACATATTAGGTATAGGTATCCTTTTTATTGCTTTTTACATTTTGGGATGCCACTACTGTGATGTTAGCACAAGCTCATGGTGGGATGATGCTGTTCATGGATATGTTTAGACATCACGAGAATATGGCAACAATGCTGGAATGTCAACAAACACACATACTGGCTGGTTAAGATTAAAGGAAAGAATCACATGTTAAGGTGTAGAAAAAAAATCACATTGGGATGGGAAATAAACACTGGACTCCCACATGAAAGTCTGGGTTTCCTTCCTACCATATAAGCACCCTTGCCCTCATTATATTCTATCATTACTGGCAGTGTTTCAACTTGATGTCGTCCTGCCACGTTTCATGCGGATGCAACAGGCTCCGTCCGGCTGCATTCTCAAGTGACACCGCCTGTGTGCATATCTTGTGGACTTGACTGATGTCCGGCCATCCACCAGGGTACAAAAACACCGCAACTGGTCCCATCTGGCTGTGTTCTCACCCGACGTCATACAGCAGCATTTCATGGGCACATGAAAGGTGCTGCAAAGGTGCTGTCTTGGATTCACGCCAAAAGCAATGTCAAAGCAGCACTATTTTTCTAGTTCAGAATGGCAATGGGGGTTATACACAAATCACTGGTTCTTTATGAGATGGGATATATGCAAATTTTGATGCATTACTTTTTGATGGAAATCATGCCAAGATTGTATGAGAACTTTCTGGGATAATGCATTGGAAAAGCTGCTACAGTATTACTACACTTTTGCTTTCATCACTTTCATGTTTAAATCAGGTGTTATGGACACAATAGAAGTGAATATATTTTTTTATTGAAGCAAACATATTCTAGCAGGAACCCAAAATAGATAAGTACGAACATGAAAATGATTATAACATCGACAGCGTGCAGCAAGGAAATGCATTTTTGCCCACTTAAAACCTGCATAAAAGTGGTTTCCTCAAATATTTTATCAATAAAAGACTTAAATACAGAGTATATTTTGCAGTGTGGCATATATGGTAATAGCTGTTTGTCGTACCATATGTAAACATAGTTCTAAATGTTACATATAATATCCACCATCAGAGATCATGCATTTAAAAAAAACACGCAGAAGTTTCATAAAATGAAGAAGCTCATACCAGCTCACAGTCGCTCTCAAGCTGATGCAGCTTGAATGTTATGTGCATAATTAACTCCAAAGAAGCTATTCCTCGCCTCTTTTATGATTCCAAATAATTAATACAGTATTTCAGTGTGAGTTTGACTTTAAAAAGAAGAGAAATGAAGGTCAAAGAAATTTTGTGGAAATATGAGCATGCCTCGTGAAGAATTATTCAAATATTCAAATGTACACTATTTTCCTACCCGGTATTCCTTGCTCTTACAGTCTTCATTCATCATGTTCTCCTCCCTGGACAGTAACTGTAGAAAGCCCCCAGGGTGACAGAGAGGATATAATTTTCTATAGTAAAAGCTGCCATCGGCTCAGTGTACATAATCAATGCCGCCCAAGCTGCCTCTCTCACCCCTGGAGCATTGTTAGGCCATGCCAAAGGAAGACACTTGACAGGCTTTCTCATGGGATGTGCAAATCAGCATGTATGATTCAATGGTGTCCACGCCACCTTGACGAATGAAATAATAATAAAAATCACCAACGAGATTAATGATAGCTCAAATTAAAAGTAATTAAGAGAAGGGCATTGTGGTGGAAAGCATTAACTCCCATGGCTAAAGTTTCCCACTGAATGCTGCCGGCTATATCGGAGCTGGGGAGATGTTCCCGATTCAAACCACTGAGCTGAGGATTCCCAGTAGACCCCCGCTACTAGCACAGCTCATCATGGGACCATTCACTCTCCAAGGGCCCAAGGGTCATTAGTTAAAGTAGCTGTTGGCAACTCTGCCTCCAGGAGCTGCATAGGTCGCCACAGGCTTCCCTGTCATGTTCCACTCACATTGACACCTGATTATAACCCGGTTTTGTTCTTTTTTGTTCTGAATACACAAGGCATGTGCACATGCATGAACGCCTAAAACGATGCAGTATATCTTATGTGTTCCTATGTATCTATACCTGTACCTAGTATTTGCATTAATGCTACAGTGGACATAATAACATCAATCTAATGCTATCCTAGTTATCCAATTTAGTCTTTATTTCCCATTGAAGTTGCACAAAAGTAGCATAAAAATACTTTGTTTGGCTATTTTAGATGCATTTTACATTAGATTTTAAAAGACAGGAAAAGAGAGAAAGAGCTGATGTGATTTGAAACTGTGGTTTGAATTGAGATAGCCTGCCCTCTGTGGCAGGGAGAAAACTGGTAAAATTACAGAAAAACAATGAAGTTTGTTGAATTTCCTCAAACTAGCCAGCCAGTCTGACCCTAAGCAGGCCAAAGTCAGACCATGATGAGGTTATGTATCGCAAAGGGCCACAGAACTTTTGTATGCCCCTCATCTAGCTGATTTTGAGTGAATACAATAATTTTCTAATAATCCTCCCCTCTTTTTCAAAATTAATTTTTAGTTGAAATTATCACACACACACACACACACACACACACACACACACACACACACACACACATGTTTTTGAGAGATATCAAACCAATCTGTTCTTTCTCAGGTTCTCATTGTGCTCTTTGTAGAGCTGGGGAATACAGGAACCTATGTCATGTTCCCATTATGTGGCATATAAATAAAAATGTGTCCAAAGCAATTAGGTACAATATGGGCACACAATGAGTATGATTACAAATATACTGAAGAAAAGCCATTCAAACCAGCCACCACCTCTGCAACAAGGACCCATAGCCCACACAACATATTGTTCATATATGAGTCAGTGGAGGCAGTGACTATTATGGCAGGCGTCCTTGGCTGGGGGTTCTGTTTGATCTGCCATCCTGTCAGGGGGAAACTTCTCTCTGTTCAATCGCTTTGTGAAAAATGAGTCAATTACAGCATTTCTTTGAGAGGATTCCCATTTTAGGTGAGTGGATGGTCATTTATCATCAAAGGTTTGGAGGCACAGCTTGCTGACCCTACAAGAAATCAAAAAACCTAACCGATTTAAAGTTTTGGCCCTTTCCTTTAAAGCCGTAGTGTGTATATCTCTCTTCATAAGAGTGTGTGTGTGAGGCATAGCTTCTAGGTAATGTATGGTCCAAAGGCAATTTGCCATGAACTGAGCCCTTTCTCTATCAGCATATGAATATGTCCTGATGACTTACCTGTTTCATCAGTCAGACTGCAACTGCAGCAACAGCCTCTGTCTGTCCTCCAGCCTGATTCTCCATGCAGCACATCCTCCCCTCTGTTGCTGCTCACTGACCTTCACTCAAATATGAACCACATTCCTTTGAGATCAAATATTATAAGCGAGTGACGCAGAGCACAGTGCATCATTGTATGGAATAACACCAGTGGCATTAATTATGTCTCTTTGGTAGTCATTTCAAAGCTGCATATTTGGATTCTTTTTGAACTGTGCATGGCCCAGTTTCTGGTTAAAGTAAAACCTTTGCTCAGTCTCAGGTAGTCACTGTCTGTTACCTTGAATTCTTAAATAAAACATTTTTCTCGCATGCCTCCATGGTGCACAAGAATTTAAAAAAGGGGGAACATTCTGCACCAATGAAGGTAATTAGGTTCAACATTTAGCCACCTATATCAAAACATCAGTTAACACACTAACACAACTCGTGCAATATGATCCAAGTCTCATTTATCCACTTGTGCTCTTCCTAGTTTCCAAACACATGCATTTTTGCTAAAATTTTGCAAAATAAAACACATCCGCCTACAAGTAGTGCGCTCTCAGTGTGGCTTGGCATGTGCAGATATGCACACGCTTAAGCGGAGCTTAAACACACATGCACGCCCTGGTACGTCATCCCATCTCTGTGTGTGGATGTGTATTGTGTACATCATAATGTGTTATGTTATTTTTTTTAAATTATTTGTTCAATGTAGAGGCATGTGGGCAAATCAAAGTTTTCCTCAAGAATTCAAGGTCACACTCTGTGATATACTAACGGTCATTTTATGGGTTAAGTAGTTGCAGGATGTGCTGTGTTTGAAAAAAAAAAACCAAACGGATCTTGCAAAACTAGGTTAAGATTTAGTTAAAGGATTGTTCACTCAAAAATGAAACTTCAGTCATTATCTACCCTCATGCTGATGAAAAGTGGGATGAAATTTATAGTCCACAAAACACTGTCGGAGTTTCGAGGGGAAAAGGCATCACACTTATCTTCCAAACAAGTGAAGCAAATAGTGACCAGGATTCAAATGTTAAAAAAAAAAAGAACAATGAAATGCACCGATGCAGAACACTGACCATCTCCTCCTCTGATTCTGGGAGGTAAAGCTCCAATTCTGCTTTGTAATTGTATCTCCTCAGTTCCCAACTCATTCACCTGCTTTCTTCTCCAATTTTTTAAAATAGGGGGATTAACATAGGGACTCACTAACTTATATATATATCCAATTTTCAATTGAACAAATCATATGACAGAGGCAATTTGACTTAGGGCCAGTCCATAAAGTCTTCATTACTTGTGTGTCTCACCTGGAAAATCCCGAGCTACACAGGAAGTGATGCATTTGGCACACCTTTTTTGTTGGCTATAAATCAAAGAAACTGAGGAATCGTGTCAGCTCAGGCCGGACACTTCAAAAAGACTCTGAAGTGCCTCTTTAGAGCATCTTATTTATCCCTGTAATTCCTCACTGTCACACACAACCTGTGTTTTAGTCTTTACAGGCAGGTTTTGATGCTTATTCAGTAAAAAGCTACTACATGATCTCTTGTCTGGCAATATGTTAAATATTTTTCCACACTGTGTGATCATAAAAATGGAAAACCTTGTAAATGATTGGTTGTCTTATCAGTACAGACACTATCGATGGGTCCTGGATCCCTCATGGGATGGGATTTTTTTTGGCACTTCTTTTGCACTTCCTCCTTATTATAGGAGCTGAGCTGGAAATTCCAGGATTAAACAAAAATACACACTATTACTTAAATGTATGTCATATGCATAAACACAGCCAAAATTATCAGAAAATGAAGAGTGAAAAGCCTGAAAATGTGACAAAAAGTCCCAAAGGGTTAAGTTTTTTTTTTTTTTTTTTATTGTCATTTCTTAAATGATAGCCAGTCCAAGAAAGGGTTGCATGTTTTCCTGTGATGTACCTTCTCCCTCTCCTGCAGCTGTCCAGGTGTGCTGTGTCACCTAACGAGGTGCACTGCTAGTTAAGGTGCAGCTGGTCTGGAGAGGAGGTTTTAAAAGCTCCTGTTTCAGCAGCAGAGCAGAGATCTGTGGTGTGGGGACTGTTGGTCATTGTTACCTTTCAGCAGGGGATTTGTTTTGTGTTCTTGTTTGCATGGCTCTTGTTAAAAAATTCCACAGATTTGCGGATTTGATTGTTTTAAAGGGTTCTTATGTAGCTGATTTGGGTCAATGGTGGAGTGTTGCATAATATAGCAATATATTAATAGCAGATTTCAGCTGGAACATCAGCAGTTGTTAAGTTTTTGGTGAAGAAGTGGTCCTCCACAGTTACTGTGGTGATATTCAGTGTAGAATTGCAGCTAAACTCCACTACAATAATCCTTGCTGCAGAAATCAGATGAGATGCACCTGAAAACACTGTCCAATCAGAGCAGAGGGGGTTTTCCACAGAGAGGGCCATAACATCATCTGTGTCAATGGCAGGTTTCAGACACAGGATGAATATGTAGTTAGTGTATGCACGCAGACAGTAAGAGAAAAATTATGTTTTTTTTCTGTTTTGTTTTGTTAAATTGAAATGTAAAAATCTTTCTAAATGAAATCCCAAATTATGGTATTAACCTGGAAAAAAAGCATTTTATATCTCCTTTAATCCTTTGAAACCTGGAATAAAAAATACTTGAATATTTATTCATGCATTTGCACACTTAAATTTGTACTGTTTATCTTTGTCCAATTATTTTCTTAATCTTAGACTATTGTTTTATCTCATTGTGTTTATTTGTTTTTGCTGGTTTTAGATTGTAGTGTCCTGTTTTATTGTTGCTCACCAGGACCTCAGTACTTTAGTTTCGTTCCCTTTCATGAATTCCATGTCTTGAAAGGACAATAAATCTTCTTGAATCTTTACCTACCTAGTTGGACTTCTTCTTAAAGGTCCAATGTATAGGATTTAGGGGCATCTGTTGGCAGAAATGGAATATAATAATCATAATTATATTTTCATTTATAATCACCTGAAATTAATAATTGTTGTTTTTTATTTATCTAAGAATGAGCCATTTATATTTACATGCAGAGCGGGCTTTTTCCCATGCTGTCAGTCTTGACTTGTTTCTACGGTAGCCCAGAACAGACAAAACAAACACTGGCTCTGGATGGGTCCATTTGCATTTTCACATCAATAGAATTACCTCCATCATCCACCATCACTCCAGTTCCTGCAGGCAGCTAGATTGGCTTGGACTGGCTGGTCCTCAGGACTTCCTGGGTAGTAAAACTGGTACTTTGACCAGATGGATGCCCACTTGTTCATCATCCTCTCAGAGACTGTGTCAAAATGACATCACATCACAGAGAATGCTGGGACGTGCTATCTCTGCCTCCCCTCGCTGAGCTCCTTGTCTCTCGTCCTGCTGTTCTAATTTCACAGTAGATGAATATTTCTGTTGAATAAATTAGCAGCGGTTATCGTGCTGCAAGCTCATCCATTTATAACTAATTCCATTTATTACAATATATGATTCATTATTAGGAGGCTGACTGCACTCTCATTTCACGTTGGGAGCTGGTTGACAGATCAGTGAAGAGCATGATGTCTGGATTTGGATAGTAACATGTTGTCCCTGAGCAAAAAGAGACAGAAAAACCACGGCAGTGGTTGTTTGTTCAAACCACAAAGTAGGGATACTCAACTGGCTTTGCTTAGGGGCCACCTTTGCAAAGTGACAGGGGGCCAGGGGCCAGGGGCCAGTCGCAGCAGCCGCAAATATGTTTCTAGGATTTTAGAGTATTACTAGAATTTTAATTTTTAGTGCATTAGTGAACTTTTGGACATTTGTTTGGATTTTAGGACGTTTTTAGGATTTTAGAACATTTCTCAGGTATTAGGACATTTCTTGGATATTGGGACATTTCTTGGATATTAGGACCTTTCTCGGATTTTAGGATGTTTGTTTGGATTTTAGGACCTTTCTAGGATTTAAGGACATTTCTAGAATTTTAGGACAGTACATTTCTAGGATTTTTGGACTTTTCTGTAGGATTTTACGACTTTTCTCGGATTTCAAGACATTTCTTGGATTTGGGGACGTTTGTTTAGATTTTACAATATTTCTAGGATTTCGGTACAATTTTAGAATTTCAGGAAGTTTCTCGAATTTTAGGACGTTGCTGACATTTCTGGACATATCTAGCATTTTAGGACATTTTAGGCCATTTCATTTTAGGACCTCTGTCAGGGGGTGTGGGGGATCCTCCACTGGCGCTTTTTTTGATCAACAAGCTCTATTTTGATGTTGTTTTATGCAGTCTGGCACCAAAAGGTCAAAGGTTAACTTCACTGTGACATCATCATGTTCTGCAAAAACACATTTCTGTCCATTATTGAATGCCATAGCTCCAACAGAGGGGGAAACATTTGGACACTCTTGGATTCTAAACTGGTGACACTGATCATGAGTGTCTACTTTTAAAACATGCTGATTATATCGATCCTCTGTGGGGTAATCAGCGAAATTGCCTGATGACCAAACATGCAATGTTCACCTTATTTTATCTTATTTTATTTATTTATTTTTTTTATTTGATTTTATTTTTTTTTTTTTTTTTAAATTTTATTACTTTATGTATTATTTCCACCTCACCAGATTACATTTACTGACTAGAAAACATGAGTGCCTGGTCTGAAGAATGTGTGAGCTGGGCATATTCTTCCTCTGTGAAGTTTGTATGGTAGAAATAGCTTATGTGTGGTTTTTGTGCCGATGCATGATTTATACATGTAGCCGCGGGCGTTTCATAAACATAGTGTATTTGTATAGCAAAAACGAAAATGTTGACCTACATGGATATTTCACACATTTGTACTGTAAATAAAAGCCAATGCAAAAGGTCAATAATTGCATTTTTGCTCTGGACTTTGAGAATACACATTCTGCCATCACTTTGGCTTTCAGCATACAAAAAATAATCACAGTGTGCCTGGTCTGAATAGATTTTTCTGACATCAGTATGTTCCCCCTCTATCAGACGTAAGAAGGCATCCAGAGCCTCGGGGTGCCTTCCTTTTTGCTTTCACACTATCTCTTCCCTCTTGAACCCTAATTGCCCACTAAGATTCATTGTCCAAAGAGTTTGGCATGAAAAAAATCAATGTTTTCCCAGGACATGATGAAAAGCATCGATCCTATCCAGCCTGTAAGCCTGAATGTCTCTCTGTACTGTACCTAATAGATGCCAGAATGCACACATGTTCACCCACCCACACACACACACACACACACACACACACACACACACACACACACACACACACACACACACACACACACACACACACAGTGCAAACCTTTCTCCTGACACTCCAGATGTACCGGTGAGGGCGCTCGGCTCAAGCAACCCTACACAACAGACATGCCTTCACTAAAGATTGACATGATGGCTGCCGAGGGAGGACTAGTTGAATGGAATGCGATGAATAATTGAACAGTCAGACGGGGTAGTAAAGACAGAGAGGGGAGGCATGGCAAATTAGTGCATGCTTTCTTTTTTTCATGAACTTGTTTTTGGTTCATTATGCCTAACATCCTATCAGAATTTATCCATGCTCAGTGAAGTGTCCCTGCAGTTTGGCACTCAAGGCCCCCAGAAGCAGGCCACGTTTAATGAATGGAGAGCCCGGTGATCCGCTGCTAATCAGGGAGAAGGAGCCATTCCAAAGGCACGGCTACTCGTAAAATCCATTATTAATACACTTTGTGAATGTATGCCAGTGTGGACTAAAAGTAGTTAGGAGGAGGGAGGAAGTATCGGTACCCAAGATCAGATAAGTAACCAATGCAAATAGATGCACTTAAATCCATAATAAAATGTAATATGCACTCTGAACATTTTTTTGGGAAAGCTTAACTAATGATGGAAATGGGTTGGAAACAGATAATTGTGATACACAAAGTTACTCATTGTCAGAGCTGGAAAGAGTACGAGAATATAGTGCTTAAGTACAAATACTGTTGCTTTAACCCTTTTTGATACCTGCAGTGACATCACTTTCCTTGTGCTGCTTTCAGATGCCTTTTGCAAGTATTTAAACCTTTGAACTCTGAGCGAATTGGTACTATTTTTTTAAAGAACATGAGAAAAAGTCAATGAGCAACTTGGTATGAAAAGTTTCACAAAGTAGCAGATTTAGAAATTTAAAAAAGCTAGGGAAAATGTGTAGTGGGAATAAGAATAAAGCAGGGAAAAGTTAGTTACAATTATTATAATTTCATATTCAAATTTATGTTAAAAATTAAATTATATGTTTCAAAATTAAATTATAATTATAATTAGATCATAATCACAAAATTATATTTTTGAGGATATTTTCCAGGGTTTTTCTGTTAATTTGTTTTTTTAAACTTTGTCATGTTTTATTTCATTAAATTATTTATTTATTTATTAATGTTACACATTTCAAGGTATTTTTCTTGTACTTCTTGTAATTTCTTCTTTTATTGCCTTTGAAGAAATTTAACTCAAGTACAAGTAAAAGTACTGAAGTTGTATTTTTCTATTTAATGAGGAAAAAGGGGGTTGAAAACCTTACTTTTCTTAACATTTTGTGGGTTTCTATTGTTTATTTATTAGTCTGAAAAGCTAAAAGTAAGTTGTGCACCCACTGTCAGGGGGTTAGCACTGAATAATTATATCGTCATATACCATATACCACGGTGAAATTTCCAGAAGGTATGAAATATTACATATAGTTATTATATAGTTTTTGTAATCTACCCTGTAGACTTTTGGGCCAAAACCAGAAAAGGAAGTCTCTAGTTGGAAAAAAACAAAATTAATTTGATGAATTAAGCAAGCATTAAGCAAAATATGGACTTAGAGGTAATGCCTTTTTTTTATCACTGCAACAACACCTAAAACATCCAAGAAAAACAACCTGAAACATATAGTTAACTAATCTCTTATTAAATTATTTGTCAGGTTTCAAGGTTAATGTTATTTTCAAACCGAGCCCGACTGGATCCACGCAGGCCTGTCTGGTGCTTTAAAACAGCCCATTGAACACATTAAAGTAGAGTCCAACGGATTCCAGTCCTGGTTTATTAAGCATTTGAGCTGCTACTCTGTCAGAAATAAAACACAAGAGCAACTCGTGTATCTGTTCCCGGTGCAGTCAGACAGACATTGTTTGAAGTCAGTCAAAATAATTGCAACCTCTTTTAGATTTCATGCTGCACACTGTGTGTAGTTTCCCACACAGGGCACAGCAGTTAACAGCAGGGCACAGCAAAAGGAGCTGGTTAGCTTGCTGAAGAGTTGGAGGTGTGCAGCCCTTCATCAAACAGCTCACTGTGGCTGCTCCTGACTGATCCATAACTCCTTTACTGCAATATTTAAAAGGAAAAAAATAACTTAATGACTGATGTCTGGTTGAACACTGTTAATGTGAGCTAGCAGTTGTAAATGATGTCTTTTCATAAGCAGTCATTTCATACAGCTTTGATACGACTGTAGGAGAGTCAATAGTAAAAACATTGAGGTTGATATTAACCCTTTAAAAGCTTAGCAAATTGGTTTCAATTCTTTCAAAAACATTGAATAAAGCAGTGAGAAACTAAAAAAGAACTGACTCAATAGCTGTGTAAAGTACAAGAAAATTACTTGGATATTAACAAAAAAGGAGGGTAAAAACAAACAAGGAAATGGCCTGCAAACTGCTCAGAAAAATGCTTAATAGATAAGTATTATTATTATTACTATTTTTATTAATATAACAACAATACTACTACTGCTACTACTACTACTACTGCTACTACTACTACTACTACTACTAATAATAATAATAAATATTGATATTCAGTCTATAACAGTGTCCCATCAGTCTCTCTGTGGCTAAATTCAGAACCCCAGACAGACAGTATCTGATACAGGTAAGAAGGTGTTTTGGTCCTTTGAGATTCCTATTGTACTTTCCTCCCCATCAACCTCTTTCATGTACTGAGATGAAATGCTTTAATCAAGAGTACATCAACCAGGCAACCAGGGCACTGTAACCCCCCCCCAAGAAACTTCTTCACCAATATTACTTTCACTGTCTTTTATGTATCGAATGTCTATCCGTCTTTCAACTCCTCTTTGGTCCACCCCCCCCCCCCCCAACTTTGCCTTTACCCTGCTTGCTTCACTTCGCCCCCCTCTCTCCCGCTCTCTTCTGTGTGCCAGCACAGAGGAATCTCCCCCAGGGCCGTCCTAATTAGGCCATAAAAACCAGGGAAGTGAAGGAATAAAAGAGAACAACCTCATCATGTCGCCCTGCTTTAGCGCCTCATAAGGCTGCGTACCACTGATAATTACGGCAAATGAACAAGATTGAAGCAAAGAGATGTATAATGTATATAAGTACGCACAGTTAGATTGGGGTAGGGTAGTGGGGGTGTATGTGGCAGCTACATATACCTCCTGTTATGCAATCAAAATATGCTGAATGCGTCTTCACAATAGAGAAACATGCATGCTATTTTGGGCCTGTTTCTTGCATAGAATCTGCTTTTAAGATTCAAGTGCTCCACTGTCTTTGTGGACCAGGAATATGTTTCTTTGTGCAAGTGTAGCACACATTTCTGAAGCATGGAATAAATTTGTAAAAGTATGTCAATGAGAAGAGAAAATTTGGATGTTTACATTATTATAAATATTAGGGCTGTCAAATGGTTAATTTTTCAAATTGTGATTAATTGCAGAATTCCTATAGTTAATTACAATTGACTGCAATTCCATTATTTTGCAGTCAGTACATCCATATTGACAAATATTTCTACAGCTTTCCAAGGTACAAGGTAGATTTATTTGTCTTTTTTTAAAACATATTAAAAAATTACTGTTCATACGTTCCTTGTTCTGCTTATTGAATGTATTATTATCATTGTGGTAAATATTTATTGAGGTTAACAATTTAAAAAAGGTATTTTAAAAATAGGCCAATGCAAACAGGAGATAACCTGCAGTCTAAACAACAAATTATGGTGACACTTTTTGTGACGACCATAAAGCGCATTTTGAGGGCATTCATACTGAATTTGAAAGCATTCATGATTATGTGACTTATATAATTATCAAGTTCAAGTGTCTTATGGATGCTCTTGACTAGCATTAAGCGAGAGGTCAACTGATGGAGCTTAGAAACAGGCTACATTATGACTACCTGTACCTATACTCACCTATACATGATCAACAAACAACTGCAGTAAGGACACAGACAGTGCTATAATAGGTCATGCATTATCATAAGTTATTGTTGTATTTGCATTTACATTATATTATTTTATGCTTCATATGCGATTTCAATGTAAAATACCAAACTGTTAAAACCATGCAGAGGATCACAATTAAAATTTGTTTGCTTTAGAAATATATATATATATATATATATATATATATATATATATATATATATATATATATATATAACTATATAAGACAAAAGGCATTTTGTCAAACTTTATTTTCACTACAGGAAACAATGAGTTGGGGTTCTAATAAACCATGGAAAACTGTAAGCAGCCTCTGTAATAATTAGACCACACACATTCCAACCCTCTCCAAACACACTCACACATGTCCACGTATTCTCTCCGGAAGCAAACAGGAAGTAGCAAACAGGCAAGACATTAAACATGGATGGGATTGTCTCGGCTTTGTTGGACAATGAAGGAGGAGAAACCTGTGGAAAGTGAACAAGAGTCTTTGACATGACCACAATAGATTAATAGAAAAAAAAGCATCTCTAATGAAGCTACCAGGCTCCCAGTCATAGACTGTAAATAAAGATGGATGACGCACACCACAACATGTGACAACTTTGGATGAGAACGTGTTGCTGTTGACTTGTTTGCTGGATGTGTAAATAGGCGATTATTTGCGAACATCTTCATTATAAAACTTTCAAAGACAGTATTATGTCAATGATGTGTTTTAAGCTTGTTTTACTGCCCCCTTCAGTGGCCTTAAGACATTTTGGTTGCATCCATTTTCAGTTTTTATTTCCAAATAAACTGGTTATCTATAATCTGGTTATCAGATAATTTGTCAAAACAGTTGTCTTATTTATAATTTGTCTAATCATCTGATTGCTCACAATTCTTTTTCCTGATTGACCTGGTTGTACTGGTTTTGCATTTTGCGAAGATGTCCCCAAATCTACACCCAGATTTTAATATTTATGCATTAGTTGTGTACTACGGCCATATATTATAAATTGAGCCCATCTTTGTGAAGTGTGACTTCTACTTGCCTTTTCTCAGCAGGGTTTTAGTCTTTACTCCCTAACCAGTCTGCGCTGCCCTAATTACTGTTATAAAATATTAATCTAATAATCTGAGTTAGTGAGTCTTGCAGCTTTTAGGTCTATGATGAATCACTGCATGTGCATGAACGCTCTATGATCATAAATCGTCATTAGTGAGTATCAACAAAGAGAACGTGTTTGACTAAATCTGTCAGCATCGTTTATAATTCGGGTAATTATTCTACCCAGGTGAATTAAGAATTACCTGAACGGCTTGGGGCCTGCTCTCCTGCCTTTTGCCGTTCGAGCGTTTGCACACAGGTTAACGTGAACGTGTGTTGTATGTGTTAGAGCCTGAGAGATGTGTCTGTCCCTGCTCGGCTTTGAACTGCTCCCACCACCGAGCTGAAGGGTCAGCCGTGTGCAGCAGTGCCCAGGGGCCATAGATACTAAGGCCACTGCATCTGAGACCTGTGATTGAAAATGCCTGTTCTTTGTAGTTTGCAGGCGAGGTGGCTCGGGGTGGGAGGAACCTTTGAAAACGGTCTTGGCAGTTGATATGCACCTATAGAGAATATTGCATCCCTCGACTGGAGGGCCTCTGTGCTGTGGTGAAGGTCAAGAGTGAGGCCGGGCAGGGAAAGGAAAATGTCAGGTTGAGGAACAACAATAGTGGTACCTCTGACAGTTTTATAGTTGCAGAACTTAAGTTGGAGGGCTATGGTAAGTGGGGAATTCTGTGTGAAAAATATGGCTTGAAAATGGCTAAATGGCAGTGTCAAAGACAGAGCAGTGAAAATTTTAACGTGCCAAACTCCTTGTGTTTCTGAAATCCAACCTCCTGTAGTTGGTAGGTATGTGCTGCTGCTCATCTCGACCATCAGTTTCCTTCTTGAATGGATGCTAATGAAGCCCTAAAGCTCTGTATCACTTTATCTCATTTTCTGGGATTTCCTCAAGAGGCTGTAATTATCACCTCAAGGTCTTTATCGCAGAGAGAAGGAGCATCAGAGAAAACTTTCCTTTTTTAAATTCAGATTCAGATTTGACCTTTTCTGCTCGGACTCTTTATTTGATCTTTTAGCTTGAGCTGCTTGACAAAAAAAGTCCTTCATGAATTAAACTGTCAGCAGGCATGCTAATTCACAGGTCATCTGAAGTCTAACTACCTTCTCTACCACCTGATTTTGTTAAAGACAAGTGGAATTTTGGAAACAATAAAGCAAATTTGGATTAGACCAATTGAAAGATACACCTGCTGTGACTGCCCTTTTGCTAACTTCTGATGTTAACTTTTTTTTAGCCAAAGCCAACCTTAGAATGTGTGGTCCCCTGCATTAGGTTGGCTCTTTTGAAGGTGTTTGCTTTTCCTCGCGGTGGCAGTGGTATACCGAAGGGTGTACTGCAGTACAGGAGAGTATACCCACTTTTTTTCTCGGTAACCTACCCATCTACCTCGTTGTACAGCCACCGTATCAACTACCACCACATCAATGCGGGGTAGAGACTCTCATTGGAGTAGCATTATCAAGACCTGAAGTGAGTCTTTACGTGATATGAATTATGCATGTTCAGAAAGGTTGGCCATCTTTGACAGCTGGCAATGGCTACACAACTTGGAGAAAACCACATGTCACAAATTAAATTGCATGTCATGGTCTGAGTTTCAACCCTGGATATTATTCATGGATGCGCTAATGTATGCTCATGGACTGCATTTATAGGTAGAGATAAAATTACACTCATGCACGAAAGATTTATTCTATTGTTGAGGACATCTGCAAGCGATAAAGATAAATCACTTTCATTTTTAACACCAACTTAAAGCTTACTTGGAAGCTGAAAACTTTTGACTCCAGTTGGGGAAAAACAGAGAAATGGAGGATTACTTAGTTGAGGAGAAATTTCATTTTTAAAAGTAACGTAGCTAACGTTGTAGACTTTTTTCGCATATCATGTCAGTAACTGTTATTTGTCCAAGTGGTGTAGCTGTAGCTAGCTGTCAAAGTAGCGACCATCTCAGCACATGCGCACATTGTATTGCGTAGGTACTCACATTGGGTCTTGACAGGCATCCTGGCCAGCCTGATTGTTGCAGTGGCTGGAAACTCTCCTCCCACCAGAGCTATTAGTATTGCTACTGTGTATGGTAATATTTTTAATTATTAGATTTCTAATTTGTCAAAGTTTCTATGAGGCACTAGTTTCGTTATTTTGGAAACTGGACTAGGGTTTTTGGATAAAAAAACAACACACTTGCATACCTTTTTTTTCAGACACACTAGGTGCAGAGGTGCTATTGAATGCATGTTTTTGTTCTCAGAAAGTAATTTAGGAAAGTTAGGGTCCTCTTTTGGTGAAATTTCTTTCTCTGAGTTGAACAGCGCCCAAGAGCCCTTTTTCCATAGTAGTTTGCCTCGCATTATGTTTGTAACAATAATCCTAACTTCCTTTTTGAATTAATAACTTTATTTCACCAAAAACATCTGTTTTTATATTGCTTCTCTGTCCCTTTACGAGCTTAGTGGTAACATAGTTGCATCAAGAGTATCTCATCTATGATGGCAGGCTTTTTTCTTTTTTTTTGTGAGTGTGGCTGTTCTGAACAGCCTTCAAATAAGGTCAGACAAAATGTCCACATACTAGTTCTCTCCAAGCATAACTCTTTAAAGCACTCCGAAATCAGTCTTGTTTTCATGCTGTTTTTTTTTTTTTTTTTAATAAACTCCATGGTTCTGTTTGGTTTGAAGGTGTCTAATGTGGATGTTTTTTGTTGGGCTGAGTGGTTTTCCTTGCCTCATAGGGCTGCCTGAAGTTTAAAGGATTCATTCACTGGCCTGCATATTTGACTGTAAAACATTACATGGAAATCTATTCAATTGTCTCTGAGATATTTCAGTCTGGACTAAGGTGGTGGACTAACTGACAACCCGACCGACAGCCCTCATGGGACTAAAAATGTCCACAATTGTATTTTGTTCCATATTGATGCAACTATAAATTTAGTTGTGCAAACATCCTCCTGCTGTTAATAAACTTTTCAAACAGGCTCAGCAGTACACTGTAAGAGTTGTACCACTTCCTATTGTCTTGTTTAAGCTATCCACTGTTGTTAGAGCAGACACGGTGAACTGGTTTACTGGGTTAATTGGTTCATCAGAGTCATATGACAAGTAGAAAGGGCCATGGTGATTCATCACGCCTACAATTAAATTACCCACCTGGTGGCCACGGATACCACCGCCTTCCACACTCCAGTAATTGGTCAGTCACCACTGGCTCTCGTACAGTGACTCTGCCTGACACAGACTGTAACTATAATTAATGAAGCAGACATTAAGTGGTTTTCAGAGTTCTGTGCTGAGGCTGTTGGATGGGCAAAGCAGGGGGAAATGTTTCATCCAATATATTGGACAGAAAATAATTATCTGTTAACAGTGGTTGTTGTCATCCAGTTTTGATATGAAAGAAACTGATCTCTGTCAATCATGAAGCACTAGATACACAAATTATAGCACTGTTGTGTGGTGGAATATTATGCAGTTAGTAAAAGATGCACCCAAACCTGCCCTAAAGAACCACAAATCCCCTCACAGAGTTTCATTAATATGGCATTTAATGATTAGTGTCATATTATGTAATGCTGTTTAACAGGACTGTGTGAAAAAGCTATGTTCTAATTTGCTAATTTGTTTTACACACAATCTGCAGCATTTGTTGTTTTTGGCAAGTTATGGCCAGCAAAATAAGATGTAAACACAACTCTAACTTGCTCACTTGAGAGCATTTGAACGACAAAACTGACCGTCAGCACACAAAAATGTCCCTTTTAGATGCTTTCAATTCTGGGCTGGTGACAGCAACACCACAAACGCATTCCAACCAACAGTCTTCATCAGTGCCGACAACATTATTGTTTGCTGACAGTCAGTTTTGTCATACATTGCTTTTTGTGTTGTGCACCTGGAAGAGTTTTTCAGTTGCGGATTGGAGTGTGCTCTTTTTTTCTTTGTGTTGAGAGTGTTTGAAACCAAGTGCATATCCAAAACGCTTGGCAAATTCCAAAAATACAAGCTCATCACTGTTGCAGAAAACAGAAATGAGAAAGCTAAAACATAGACACTACAGCAACAAAACAAATGCAAAAGCTACAAAAAAAAATCTCTTTATATATCTCTTACTTATTCAGTCACTGTTTTAATCTTGGTGCATATTAACTTGGAATATAGCTTGAGCGCTGCTTAGGAGGAGATGTACACAAATTAGTGACGGCACCTCATTGCATGTTGCAGGTTATGGAACTGAAATTAGCACATTCACCGGGGTGTTGTGTTCCCATCAATGCCGATTGGCGCCAGAGGCGATAAAAACTCATGTCTACTCCAGAGTCATCTGACTCAGGTGTGATTGCAGATTGTATGCATTCTCATTGCATTAAAAAGCCAGATGTTAGCGTTTTTTTGTGCAATGGGAAAGAGGCTTCAGTGTTTTTACCTGGGTAACTGTGTATTGTTTGGTTTCCAGTTGTGATAACTTGAGTTAATGATACAGAGTGTCAGTGTTTTATACATGAGCACATTGCAGCCATTGATAAATCATGGTATTTGTGTGTGTTGAGTTTTTCAAAAACAGTTCAGGAAAAACATTTCTGGAAATCTTAATCATGAGTGAGAGCAGAGTGTTCATAGTTTGGGGAAATGGGTGTCTGTTTTTGTAGATGGTGTTATAGTTTAAGATTTTCAGTTAATTGGAAGCAATCGAGAAAAAGTCTAATTCCACCTGGTCTGTACTTTGTTCTTTTTTCCCTACGCTCCCGAAAAAAATATTTGGCGATTTAACTGCTCCATGTGTCACTATGTTCAGTGGCAACATGTTAATCTTGATTGTCGCCTTTGAGTGCTGGACCGGTAGTATACAGAGCTGAAAAACAGCTGCTTGCTGCTCCTGTTAACAAATTTGATGAGGGCAGTGATTCCAAAAAAGTCAAAAGTTATTTTAAGACCCAAAAGTTTTGGGTCTTAAAATGAAAAACAATGAGCACAAAGTTGCTTAAGTAGAGCTGAGCTGCACTTAATTCTCTGCGGGTCATCAGACAAGTGGCCCCGTTTATATTACACGTCATCATCTGCAACATTGTTAATTTAAAAATATTGCAAGCAGCACTAAAAATAGTGAAGTGAGACTTAAGAAGGAGCATGAGTGCATACAAAGTGATAGGAGTCAAACAGGTGCAGCTGCCCCTCTGAGCTGTCCCTGTCTCACACACAAATGCACAAAAACTGTCAGTCTTTGGAACATTTGTACTGTCAGTCAATCACTGGCTGTGGACAAAGACATGATCTGCAGAGCACTAAGTGTGGGAATAAAGGGAGCACTAAGTGTGGGAATAAAGGGAGACAAATAATCTCTTAATGCTGTACCTGGATGAAAAAAAAACATTGTTAGATAGATGAATTTAATGCTCGCCCCATTTAATAAAAGTTATCTAAAAAAAACAAGGTCCACACAGTCAGAACTATAGTGGGAACAAACAAACCATTTATATGCAGATAATAAACACATCCCAGCATACATGAGGTGAGAGGCAGAGTACACCCTGAATTATAATATTGTCTGTCAAACTAGCCCATACCTATTTGGTCTGACAACTGTTAAGACTCATGTTCATATCGCAAGCACATTTTAATTGTGGCCCTGAGCAGGGCCGTTTATACAGACAGTGTTGGCAGGGTGGTTGCACTGAGCCCCCAAGAGTGAAAGGGCCCACAGAGAGAGTTGGGCATAAAATGGACCCTTGTGACCCTTGTGAGTAATTCACAATTCATTGATTGCTGTGTTCAAAGAAGAATTCACAATAAATTAGAAATTGTGTCATTTTAACATAAGCCAATAAAAGAGCATACCCATCCCAGTCATGGTTTTCTTTTTTCTTTTTGTTAAAATAGTCAGTAGCAATCTAACAAAATGTTTAAAAATATATGCTCACCCTGCTGTAAATAAAGTATACATAATCAATTAAAAACAATTCAGTTAGTTTAATAATTCCTTATTTTCTTTGGTATTTATGTTATTTACCTATGTTAAATGATCATCTCTGAGTAATATTTATGTTGGTATCACAAGAAGATTATACAGTAGCTAGTTCAGGTGCATAACTAATAATTAGCAGTCACAAGGGCCCTTGATAGTAATGTGCACTGGGGCTGATAGTAACTACCTTACACTGGCCACTGGCCCTGAGATATCAATGCATTGCAACTTTAGAAAATATGTGCTAATAGACAAAATACAAATTAATGAAGAAAGCATCACTGACTGGCAACAAATATGCAGCATTTGGGTGGAAAAAAATGACAAATTAGGATGTCTTGATACAATCTCAATGATTAGTATTAGAGCCAGTGTTTTTGTAACATATATTACTAAGTTGCTTATTGCCCTTTTCCCATGTTTTTAAAGAAATCAAACCAATTTTCTTGGGGTTTGAAGGAAAGGTGTCTGAAAGCAGCACAAGAAAAGTGATGTGGCTCCAGGTTTCAATGGGTTAGCTTATTCTTTTTTTCAATTATTATCATAGCCACGAGTAAGTGAAAAATGCAAAGTTTTTTTTCCATTGCCTTTTTCCTAGTAAAGACATTAAAGGGTTAAACCCATTTGGAAAGTTAAAAGAAAACCAGGGAGAGGGGGCTGTTAGGTCCGTAGAGTCAAATACCGAATGAAAATAAAATGATAGCAAGGTTCAAATGTGGACCGATGTTGTGATCTACATGAAAGATTCATCTGATTTGAGTGCAGGTTTTCTGGAGGTTCTCTTCACTTGAAGAAATGCAGAGCATGAATGAAACAGGGCAGAAATAAGTGAATGCCTGTTCTGGTAAAGCTTTGGTCTGCCTCACTTTTAACTTCAGGAACATGATAGAGTTCCCTGTCTATGTGCAGGTCAACACATCTCCATTATGTGCATTTCCAATGCCTGAGACATGACCTGGAATCACCCCATCTTTTTTAAGCTCTGCTGCTGGTTCATACATTTTCTTTCAATTTCTTGCATGTTTTTGTATAATAGATGAGCACAGGCCTGGGTTTTAAGCCATGTGCAGCATACAGTATGATTGGAAGACAGAAGAAGGTCGTCTGGAAAAAAGCTGCAGATAGAGAGCTGGACACAGGCTAAATATTCCCAGAGCAGGGGTTTACAGCTGCCCTGATGTAATTGCTCAGAGACATGGATGGAAATCTTCCTCTGGTGCACTGTCTGTGCTACATGTTATCTTTTAGTGCTGAAGAATATCCCTCCAATTGCTTTAAATATAAAGGAAAACAATGGATTCACAATTACATGACTTTTGTATTTGTACAATATCTTTGCTGAGGTGAGATGCCTTATACATACATCTCTAGAGATCTCTCAATCTCACCTGCACAACCTTGTTTTCTTTTGTTGTTATATTTCTATTGTTTTGTTTTGTGAAAATGCCAAAATACCACTTTCTGATAAATATTAAGACCTAATAAGTTTGAATTTTAAATTTCTAACAGTTGCATTTGTTTCACACTCATGAATATAATTTCTTTTCACGTGGCTTTTTTACTCTCTGATACATAATGAAAATGATATTTCAATAGTCCAGTTTAATTAAATCTGTAATTTTTCATGCTTTTTTTATTGATAAAGCACACAACACAATATGTAGGGAAGACAGTCTGCCCACATTTTCACTCAATTACAAAGCGGAAAAATATGACACTTTGGGATGAAACTTTTTAGAACTTCTGGCTGCTGCCAAATAAGGAATGTTACACCAGTTAATTTGCTATTGATGGCTGAAGGAAAGGACCCAGTGAGACGTCACGGCTTGGGTGTGGTTTTACCCGACATACAGCAGTACAGTCAAAGCATTCAGCTATGTGTCATTCAGTTTCGAGTCTTCCTGTGTGTGTGATGAGAAATGTATGTGCATAACAAATGAGTCAGTCATACCAGCATCACCTGTCTGGAGCTCCAGCACAGACGGTGGCCCTTAAAATCAAATCTGGATTCAAATGTGAGCTCCAAATTGGAGACTGCTCTGTGAATGTGAAATTGGGGAGAGAAGGCATGCTGGGTCAGTTCCCTGGATCCTGTTTCCACCAGTGAAGTGCTGCCAACTAGGCAATTCTCCAAAGCAGAAGCAGCGAAAGAAACTTTGAGGCAAACAGCTGGGACCTAACCCGGCTTCTGACGTTCCTCTGGTGGAATCACCAAAAAGAATATGCTCTATATACACAATATAGATCTCTTGCAAGTTGGATTTTACTTTGCAATTAACTTGTAATATTAGACTGAATAGGAACAGGTGGGCGTTCCTATTTCTATTTCTGTCCAGACACCAAAACACTCCCTGATTAAAGTTTTTGGAATATGTCTAGAATTCTTGTATTCCTCAAAAACAGCACAAAGTACACATCAGTGCCACATTATTTCTTGACTCAAAATCAAAACATTGTCTGAAAAGTCTTAATTGGTTGCTCCTGCGTTATGCTGAACATGTCCATATACCAGTGGTGGGAGAAAGTCATACACGTACAAGTCCAAAGCAGGTCTCAATTCTTAAAGCCTCTGGAAATGTGGCTTAAAATAGCGAGAATGCACATTTATTCATTCATTCTTTTCATTCATTCATAGTTTATTCACAGAATTGATGAAAATATCAATACAAGCATGATTTCAAGTAAAATTAGACATGTGTGAACCCTGATAGCAAATCAAATATATACTGTATATGTATATATATATATATATATATATATATATATATATATATATATATATATATATATATATATATATATATATATATATATATAACTTGGGGGAAAAATGCAGTGAGCAACTTGGCATAAGGTGCTGGCAAAGATAAGTTTTTTAGAAGGAGAGATAAAATTACTATGAGTGTATTGAAAAAAACATTGGGGAAATGTTCTAAAAGATACAGTAATATTTCTATGTTTTAAAAATCATGTCACAGCAATATGTACACCATACACAATATGTTTGTATATAAGCACTTATTTCAAGTCATTTTAATGGTTTTTTTTAGTAATAATTTTCAGGTCTTTTTTCGTACAAATTTCAGTCTAACTTTGAGGATTTTTTTCGTCATGTTGCTCATTAACCTCCTCCCAGTGTTTAAAACAAATGTTTAGGTTTTAGAGGGTTAAGTCAAATAAATAGCATGAGCCCTTAAATTCCCCCATTGGTCTCTCCATGATTTTGTGGTGTCCTATTTTGTCAAAAGTAAACTCAGGAACATTGGGTTGGGACTCCCGGTGCTCTTGAGCATGAGAGGCTAGCAATCTGATTACTGAGTCAATATCACGCCGTCCAATCTTATGCCGTGATTGGAGAAGCCACTCCAGATGACTTGGTGGGAACAGTGGTAATAAAATCAAGGCATGACTGCAAACCTGTCAGAGTCAGCGGGAGAGGAAGTGCTGCAACAATCAGATGCTCCACGTTAATGGTGCCCTTCACTGCAGATAAATGCTTCCTTCCCCCCCTCCATGGTGATGGCATGTCGTGGGGTTGCTCGTCGCGTGTCATGATGTTCCACATCTGTGCTCATGGCGCTCTAATGAAGAGAGTGACAAGAAGCAGTCTAGATGACGGCTGTGCTTTTAATTTTAATGAGTGAAGAGGGCTCCTCGCAGAGGACGTGGGTGTGCTAATATCCTCCTTTCCTCTTTCTCTTTATGAGAGAGAAGAAAATCGAGGCAAATAACCGTGAGATACAGTCATAACATGGTTTACTATGTTGCTCATGCATGCCAAGACATGCAAATTATCCCATCCATAGGTTAGACCTAGTTTATCAGTGCCGGCTAAGAGTTTCTCAGCAATGCATGAGGAGGTTGGTTGTGTTGACATGAAAATAGGTTAATAAAGAAGAAGTTGATATTTCAAAATTAGCTTACATTAAGGCACCCAATTCCTGCTGGGTTTGTTTTTGTACTTTTACCATACCATACCATACCAACTTTATTTATAAAGCACTTTAAAACAACCACAGTGGGCCAAAGTGCTGTACAGAAGTAAAATACAAGACAGATTAAAAGACATAAAACAAGAACAAATATATCTATACACACGTGCACATACATACACATACATATACATATACATACATATATACATATATATATATATATACATATATATACATATATACATACATATAAATAAATAAAATGAGCAATAAAATAAAAAATAACAATACATTCAACATCTCACATGATGTTAAAAAGCCAGGGAGAAGAGATGTGTTTTAAGATGGGATTTAAAAACAGACAGAGAGGAGGCCTGTCTGATGTGTAGAGGCAGATCATTCCATAGTTTAGGAGCTGCTACAGCAAAAGCACGGTCACCTCTGAGCTTACGCTTAGTTTTAGGTACACTCAGGAGCAGCTGATCAGCTGACCTGAGAGAGCGGAGGGGTGTGTAAGGCTGCAGCAGTTCGGAGAGGTAGGGGGAGCGAGACCATTTAGGGATTTAAAAGTAAATAAAAGAATTTTAAAGCTGATCCTAAAATGTATGGGCAACCAGTGAAGTGAGGCTAAAATGGAGGAAATGTGCTCAAGCTTACGCAAAGCTAGTTAAAAGACGTGCTGCAGCATTTTGCACCATCTGGAAGACGAGCAACAGAGGACCCACTAACCCCCACACATAGTGCATTACAGTAATCCAGCCTAGTGGTCACAAAGGCGTGGATTACTGTTTCAAAGTGCTGCCTTGAAAGAATTGGTTTAATTTTGGCAAGTTGCCTCAACTGGAAGAAGCTCGACTTAACAAACGAACTGATTTGATAATCGAGCTTGCGATCAGCATCCACTTTAAACCCAAGATTTGTGACGGTTGGCTTAATGAAATGGGCCAAGGAACCCAGATCTACGGGGGGGGCGCCCAGTGGTGCCACCAAAAACCATCACCTCTGTCTTTTTCTCATTAAAATTTAAAAAGTTTAAAGCCATCCATGCCTTTATGTCATCAAGACACCTGAGTAGCGGTTTGACAGAATAGGAATCTTTCTTTTTGAGAGGGACATAAATCTGACTGTCATCCGCGTAACAGTGGAAGGAAATACCATGCTTCCTCAGTATGGAACCAAGTGGAAGCAAGTAGAGCGAGAGGAGAAGAGGCCCTAAAACTGAGCCCTGTGGGACCCCACATGAGAGACGAGGAGAGGAGGACACAGAGTCACCAAGACTGACACAAAAGGTTTGATCAGCCAAGTATGACCTGAACCAGTCCAGTGCTACGCTCCTGATACCCACCCACTGTTTCAAACGAGAGATTAAAACCTCATGGTCCACTGTGTCAAATGCAGCAGTTAAATCTAAAAGCACAAGAATAACACAGTCACCAGAGTCAGTGGCTAAAAAGATATCATTAAAAACTCTTAAAAGAGCTGATTCGGTGCTATGCAAGGTTTTACAACCAGATTGGAAGACCTCAAGTATTTTGTGCTCTTCCAGAAAAACCATTAATTGGCTGCAAAGTATCTTCTCAAGGATTTTTGACATAAAAGGCAATTTAGAGATAGGCCTGTAATTTGAAAGAACAGTAGTATCTTGTCGTGGTTTTTTAATCAAAGGTTGTACTACTGCATGTTTGAAATTTTTAGGGACCACCCCTGAGGACAAAGTACTATTGTTAAGTGTCAGGACAGAGGACCCTATTGTGGGGAGAACCTCTTTAAAAAGTCGAGGTGGGACCACATCATTTGGAGAACCTGAGGGCTTCAACTGACCAACAGTCTTCTGTAACAAGGACAGAGTCATGGGCTCAAATCTGTCAAAGACAGCAGAGCAGGATACAGAGACTGAAGTGTCATACGCAGAGGATGAGATTAAAGGCCTAGTGGAGGCAACCTTATCAATGAAAAAGTGAAGAAAATTTTCACACACAGCAGGGGAGGACTCCATACAGACAGTCTGTGTGGCAATAAGAACAGAGTCAATGGTCTTAAACAAGACACGAGGCTTATGACAGTTTGACAGAATAATATCAGAAAAATGTTTTCTGTTAGCATCTTTCACAGTTGTTTGATAATGACGCCAGTAGTCTCTTAAAATTTGAAATGACACCTGCAGTTTGTCCCTTTTCCACTCTCGTTCAGCTCTACGGCACTCGCGTCTGACAGCACGGGTTGTGTCATTCAGCCAGGGTTCAGATTTAATCCTAGACTGCCTGTTTTTTAACGGAGCCACGGTGTCTAAAACGGATTGGCAAGTGGAATGAAACCATGAGCTGAGCTCCTCCGTATCGTTGTCCAGACACTCAGTGACACAGTTATGAGTCTGACTAAAAACGGCCGAGAACTGAACAGCAGTGGAAGGGTTAATAATGCGACAGCGTCGGGCAGCAACGCGAGGTTTAACTGTATTACAGGCAAGAGCAACCTCAAATACTACAGGCATATGATCAGAAAACACTGCGTCACAAACCTCTAAGTTAAAAACAGGTAAACCAAAAGATAAAACAAGATCAAGCGTGTGTCCGCGTTCTTGTTTGGGACCAGACACAGACTGCACAAGTAAAAGAGTCAATGAGGCTTAAAAAGTCCTTTGCCATTGGCTTATCAGGACAACACACATGAACATTAAAATCCCCAACAATAAGGACACGGTCATATTTAAGCATGATTTCAGCCAGGAAATCAGAGAACTCAGTTAAAAAGGTCTTATTGTATTTGGGAGGCCGATAGACCACTGCACACAACACAGTGTGAGAGCGACAAACTTCAAACAGGCTCAGTTCAAAGCTGGTGAACGAGGATGGAAACGATAACTGCTTACATTTATAGTGATTCTTAAAAACAGTGGCAGTTCCTCCGCGGGGAGTTAAAATAGCAGCAGTTCTGGGGTAAAAGTTCAGTGAAAGCGCTGGACTCACCAACACTCAGCCAGGTCTCAGTCACACAGAGAAAGTCCAATCCTCGGGACGTGAAGAAATCCTGAAGAACAAAAGTTTTATTCGCTAGCGATCTAGCGTTTACCAGCCAATCCTGACAGGAACCGGCGGCTCCGCGGCGTCAGCTGTCAGAGGCCGCAGGTTACACAGATTCACTCCGCACCGGCGGGGACGGGGAGAGCGGGGGGCGTGGGACTGGAACACCTCATCCGGGCCGACAACAGGTACCAGCCAGGAGTCGACAGAGTCCAGCGGGCGCCAAGAAGCAAAGACGCGAGGCAACGCTCCAAACGGGGTCCAGGAAGCCGTAGAAGAATGCGCCATGCAGGCCTTCAACCTCACCAGGTGACCGCCAATGCCACCTCGGCGGGCGGGGCGCCACGCCGGTGAGGTGGAGCTAGGGCGCGGCAAAGGTGAGCTGGGATCCCCGATAAAAACGGGAGCAAAGTTTTGTGTCCAGTATCATCCCACTTCACCAGATCTTGGGTAGAAAGACAAATATCCAACAGTGTTTGGCGATCGTACACCAGTAGAGAGTTGACATTGTAAGTAACAAGTGACAGAAACAGCACAAACACACACAATGCTGGCAGAGACAGATGGCAGGCCACACACACAGGCGCCATCTTGCATCATCTCTTTTAGTGTACATAAGTTGCAAAAGTACATGAAACAGCATCAAAATAGAGCTTGTTTATCAAAAAAGTGTCAGTGGAGGATCCCCTAATCCTCCCGATAGGGGTCCTAGCTAAGCCCCTAATAACCTGGCCTAGAAACATCCTGCAATCCTAGAAATGTCCCAAAGTCCTAGAATCAATCTAATATCCTAGAAACACTCTAAAATCCTAAAATCTGAGAAATGTGCGAATATCATAGAAATGTCCCGAAATCCTAGAAACATCAACCATCAAACATAGATCAAACAGCTGAACCTTGGTCCGTGGTAAAGAGCTGGTCTCAAAAAACTGAAAAAAATAAACTATGGTTTGGTTTTTGGTGTGAAGACTTCTCTTGGATGGTTCAGCCTTTCAGACCAATTACAAAACGTTTTAGCAGTGTATATACATGTAAAGAGCAGCGAGCGCCTCAGTATGTACAGTGTGTTTGTGTGTGTGTGGTTTAGCAATTTTTCCACAATTCAGGGCTGGCTTCATTGTCAGCCCTGGATCCTGCCAGAGGTTGTAGAGATTGTTAATGAATGAAGCAGGGTTTGGGGAGTAAAGTATAAATGTAAAGCTAGTTGAGCTCGCCAGTGGTGCCAGTGTTTCTGTCTTCAGTCTTGTAATGGCAAATAAAGACATTTAGGTTATGTTTCGGTATGTTAGAAGCTGGTACAGCCATAAGTCACAGTGCTAATTAAATCCTCCAGACCTCACAACAAATCATTTTACTGGTACCTGTGCAGAGACAGAACCGTATGTAACAATTTCAGAGGACAGAGACAGATGTTATCCTGCATATAGGGGCATCCAATCAGAAATTGGCCATATGGTGGGTTTCAGAAGGTGATGACAAATTGCATGTTTTGGCATTTAATTTGAAGGACTAAATTTAGGCAGAGAGAGAAGGAAATCTGAAAAATACTAGATCTACATATAAAGAGAGAAAAAATCAGCTCAGAAAACAAGATAGCATCATTGCAATAATGACAGTAACATAACAGAAAAGCAGCAGACCCTGTGGAGGTTCTGGTGGACTGGGAGAAATATGAGGATCAGGCTAATAAGATCACTGAACAGGAAGAAATAAGAGGATCAATAGGTGTTATTCAGGGAAGATGGAGATGAGTGTGGCACAGGGGTGCTGCATGTCTCAACTCTTTGATTCTTTATAATGAGAAGCTTACCGAGATAGGCTAGGAGGTAGGATTAAGTCTTCTCAAGTTTATGACTTACAGTATCGGCACTCAGTCCTGCATCGCGGATTGACTTTTAAAAACATCATCCTGGAAAAGTGAAGGGAGTAATCCCATTAAAATACAGTCCCTCACGCACATTTCAGTCTCTTCAGTGGCAGCCGTTAAAACCCTAGTTGTGCACGATTAGTATTGCCCGCAATTGCCGGCAGTTTGTCAAGTTCTGAAGGCCATCGGTGATTCTCATCCAGGCTGCATCTGTCAGAAGGCTGTAAATTTTAAACTACAAGCCCTCTCATAAATCCCACAGAGGCAGAGGTCACTGATTGTTGTATTTTAGTATAATATACACACCTGAAATGTGGTGGGCATGAGCAGTGTCAGGGTCACACTATGTTTAAACATCCTACAGTGGGGGAAGATGATAGAAAGAGTTGTCGGTTACTTTGAAATATTTGCTTGTGTCAATTATTGGTCACGATTTTGACCCATTGACATTTCATGAACTCATAGGTTAGTTAGATAGTTGGAGTGCATTTGGATTTTCTAGGGGAACCTGAATACTGCAAATTTGTGAAAAATGGCAATGGGTCAGAATGAAAGACTGGGTTCAAACTGGTGCAACAGCACTGTCGTTACCGGGATTACCTCTGCAAACATTTATAACAATAGGCAGGTTTCCAGTACAGATTTATGCAAAATTTAAGTGATATCGTCGATAAAACGCAATTGCAAGATGACTGTGTTTCCACTGGCGATCAAGAAGCATGGCGATGGATGGTCAAAACAGTAGCAGCTTTATTTCTATTGCAGCCACCACACTAGCCATCATTATTTCCAATCCAAGGCGACATAGGCTTGTTATTTGAGCAATAATGGAAATTCAAGGCAGCAGCAACATATGAGCGATTTCTGGGACGTGATAGTCCACAATTTCACAGAGGAATTGTGGATTCAAAACTTGTGAATGTCAAAGCATAAAAAAACACGTATTGTTTATTTCTGGGTGTCATTTTGGGCTTTTGCCTTGGAATTTGACATTTTTACTATTTTCCACCTGATGACATCATTTTCACCATATTTGGCATATCGAGAAAACATGTTATTTCCACTAGGTGCACCGTCACAGTCAATGTTGCTGCTAATTATTCACATATCCGGGGCTGTGAAAAAAAAAAACTACTTTGCATGTAGTATATTAAAAATAATTCATTTTGTGTGTTCTGTCATCCAAAAACAAAGTGATATCATGACAGAAAGGAGGTATTTAACATGAATTCATTTTTGATATTTATGATTAGGACTTATGATGGAAAAAGTAAACTTATAATGAAAGTAGAAAATCATGTTGATGTATAATATTTTTTATTGCCTGATTTTGAAAAGTGCATTTTGTGTGCAGATTGCTATGAGTGTGAGTATTTGACACTGCACAAAATAATAATAATGTAATAAAATCAATGTTGCTGACATATCCCAGGCTGTGGAAAAAAAACAAACTACTTAGCATGTAGTATATTGAAAATAAGTCATCATGACAAAAACCTGGCATTTGAAGGGTAATGTGAATTTTCTGTGCTTATATGTGATGTTCTGTTAAGTTTATGAGTTGCATCCAATTCCTGTTTTATTTTGAAATGTGTTTTCCTTGTGTTTGGTGTTACCTTTACTTTCCGAGTTTTCCTGCCTTTGTCGAGCTCATGTGTTTCACCTGTGCTGTTTCATTCAGCTGTGTGCAGTCAGTAATCAGCCCCTGTGTATTTAAAAACCAGGATTTCCTTTATTCTGTTGTCAGATCGTCCTTGTTAGTGTGTTCACGCTCTCCAGCCTTTTCCTCCTGTTTGATTCCCTTATTTTTGACTCACTTATTTACTGTCTTTGTCTCTTGTGTGATTCCCCTGCATGGACTTTTCTGCCTTCACTGACTGCCTTTATGTATATGACCCCTGAAGTAAAGACTTGGGACCAGGGCCAAACTAAAAAATTAAAATACACATCAAATTGTGTTGAACTTACATTTGATGAAATCTCCAGCTCTATGTATTTTGGCTTTGTTACCAGATTAAGTCATAATAAGTGAACAGAAGAGATTACAGGTCTGTCTGGCTACAACAACAGGATGTCGAATAACATTGAGACACTGGAAATCATCTAGTCCCTGCTGTTTTAGGGAATAGACTGAACCGATGACATAAATAGCTCCTTTTGAACATGTTACATGGGGAGAAAAGATATCAAACAAGTCTGGTTTGGCTGTAATAGAGAGAATGTAAAGAATGTCTGACTAATATGGTACTGGCTCCTGCTATAATGAGTATTTGAAGTATTAAGTATTTAAAGCTATGAACTCTGAGTATATTGGCATGAATTTTTTGAAAAACATGGAGAAAAAAGTTCTTAAGCAATTCAGGAACAAATGAATTCGCAAGAAATTACTAGATTTAGGGAAGTATCTTTAAAAACGATAGGGACAAATGTCTCGGGGAAAAAAGAATTATCATAGCTTTACCCCTTTGAAATCTAAGCAAAATGGTTTTATTTTTTTAAAACATTGGAAGATACCAATGAGCAACTTAAAAAGAAATGACCCAGATATTCACAATAAATGAATAATAATGCAAAACAAAAACAAAAACCTGAAACTTAGCATAATAAAGGAAAGTTGAAAAAAAGAAAAGGTTTAAATACTTGTGGAAAGTCTAAATGCAGCACACAAAGTTGATGTTGATCGAGGCTTTAAGGGTTAAAGCACTTTTTCCTTTTTGTTTTCTTTCTTTCTTTCTTTATCAATTTTCAGGTAATTTTTTTGTACTAATTTTTTGAGTAATTTCTTCTTTCATTGCTCATTTCCGTCTTCTCATGCTTCAAGCAAATTTGCTCAGGTTTGAAAGGGTTAATTTTATTTTATTTTTTCCAAACTGCTGCTCACAAGGTCAGTAATAAACGTTTGCTAACAAATGTGCTGCGCAGGCTGCTTCCAAGAACTTAGTGTTGACACTGATTAGTGTTATTGTGAAGGCCGCAGGCTAACTTATGAATGCTTTATATAATCAATGTGTCAGTCAGTCTGTCAGTAATGTATTAATAATAAGTGTGAAAACATGATAAAACAGCATGTTCTTTACTGTTTGTTGTGCTGTTATTATCTGTTCTGGGAAACTGTATGTCGTAACTGCTGCCAGATTGGTCAAAGCACAAGGTCCTGCTTCTTTCATTGCCTTTATATATGAGGCTGCAGAAGCTCTCAGTATGAAATAAAGCAGCAGACACATCCATTTGCAAACCTCAGTAGGATAATGGGATGTTGCACACACCTGTTTGAAGGACTGTGTCAGGACTGGGTCTGTATTTGCTCTTTCTATTTGCTCTGGCTGCATGCTGAGCGAGCACCGCTTCTTGTTAGCTGGTGATTCTCTTCTGTTTGACAGTGTGCTCAACTAATGAAGTCGACCATTTAGTTAACCTCCTGCCTGGCAGCAGTGTTTATTATTTCATCTGCAGAGTCCACACACCTCAACATTAGCACTGCTGGCTAAGTTCATTTAAATGAGAGGACATACTGTATGAAGTCACAGAACACCACGTGAAATATAGAGCTGTCTGCATTTATACTTGATACAAATATGGCCACAGTTCGATTGTGTAAGCACTTACATTCAAATGCAAGACAAGGTCCCTGTTGCAGTCGATCATCTGCATCTGATACAGTGCCTCAGGGTTTTCTGTAAGCCAACCCTGATACCAAAAGCCTTGTCAAAAAGGATATGAGATTTTTCCAATGGATTTTGGGTCTTTGCCAAAATAAAAAGCTCTGTAAACAAACGTAATCTTCACAATTTGAACACCACTTCCAGGAGTTTCTTATTTTAGTCTATAAACAAACTACATTTCCATCGCATCGCGACCACTACAAGGCTGTAAAGCCATGTTCTGCACGGTTCGGCTTGATGACGTTCTGTAGTTTCACTTAGCCATTTGTTAGCAGCTATTTTTTAAACCCTTTCAACCCTGAACAAAATGGCCTGGTTTCTGCCAAAAACATTGCAATAAGCAACTGGAAAAGAAACATGACAAGAAAGATTAGCAAGAAATTCATAACAAGCACAAAAAAATTATCTGAAAACTTTTTTTTTTTTTCAAAGACAAAAGAAAAAAGTGAAACAAAATGTGAAGTAAATGATCTGGAAAAAGTATTAAAAATTCTAATAACTAACATGATTTTAAATATGTAATTATAATTATTAGAAATATAAATAATAAATCATATTTATAATAATAAATCATTTTTCTCTAGCTTTTTTCTTTCTCCCTAGATATTTTTCCCTAGTTTTTAAAAATGTTTTTCTAAATCTACTAATTTCTTGCAATTTAAGGTACATTAATTACCAAGTTGTTCATTGTCTTTTTCTCTAACATAATTTTAAATATGTAATTTTGGTCATTAGAGATAAAGTTTTTCTGTAGCTTTTTTTGCCCTTGACGTTTTCCCTCAACTTTTTAAAAATAGTTTTCTAAATTTTCTTGCAATTTAAGGTATATTTATTACCAAGTTGTTGATTGACCTTTTCCTGTGTTTTTGAAAGAAATAGCATCATTTTACAAAGGGTCCAAAGGTTTGAATACTTCAGAAAAGGCTTGAAAGCAGCACAAGAAAAGTGATGTTGCTTTCGGTTTCAAAGTTTTAAGACACACAAAAGCTTCAAAGTTCACAGAGGGGCGTTTACCGACAAATTTTATGTCATAGAACAAAACATCTAAGTCTCTTAAGCTTCTGTTAACCACAGACTTTGTTTCAGGCTTATAACTAAAAACCTTTTCAAAAAACCCACTGACTTTGAGACGAGGGAACCAGAGGTGCTAAAATGCAAACAGATTTCTGGGCTTTAAGACACATTCCTGCGGTTCCATAAACTCCATAAACATAAAAGCCAACAAACAAATTTGCAAAATATGATGTTTCTCCTATTTCAAGATGATGGTTTATGATCTGCCACCACCACCATGGTGCTGTGCCAATGTTCCACAACCTCAATAGTGAAAAATGTCAAATGCCATTTGACTGACAGCCCATTTGTGCCTCAGCTCATTATGCAGGAAACAAACTCCCATTGCTCCAAAAGGCTATTTCTCTGAAAATATGCTACACACTCTCCCAAGCAGATGCGCATGGTAAATTATAATTCCATAGCCATAGATGATGACATCATTCAATTATCATGCATGATAATTAGCCATGTGCTTCTGTTTGGGAGAGTGCTGTTGAAAAAAAGGAAAATCAGAACAATGGGAGTTTTATTTTTGGATAATGAGCTATCTTGCAAATGGACTTTTGGACTTGGATTTTTTGGACTTTTTGGGCTGGGGTATTATGGGTTGTCAAAACAATGGGCAGTCCATGCAACCCTATGGTCAAAGGATTAGTTTAACATTTTAGTAATTATTCTGACTGTTAGATAAGATTGTATAAAATATGGAGCTGGGTCTGGGAGATGATTAGTCAAGTTTAGTATAGACTGAAAGCAAATCTGGGTCAGTTGAGTCAAACATTTTCATATTCTGGCAGAAACATAAAACTAATGGCTATGGTTTAAGTGAGTGAGTTCACTTTTTGGCAAACGATGTATGCAGTGACTTGTGAGCACAATGTGGTTACAAGTTTGGTACCATCATGGTTGGTCAGACACTTGGGATAGAGTATTATCTCGGGAAAGACCTATTACTTTTTCTCAACAACTCTCCTGGTATGTTAAAAAAATGATGTAGAGTAGATAACTTCTGCAGCATTGAAACTCTACCTAAACAAAGTAAATGTGATTTCAGGAAGATGCATTTTAGTATCAAACGTAAAAGTACACATGCAAAAAGGTTTAAATAAATTTAATAGATCAAAATAATTGAAATAATTAAAAGAAAAAACAGCAAGTCCTAATAGATACAGTATGAGTATGAGAATATGAGTATGAGTATGAGAAGCTGGAACCATGAAATGTTTTTTTGCATGAAACATGACTTAGAGTTCCCAGTTAATTTCTAATTAATTGACTCATTGTTTCAGCTGCACTTGTATATTTTCATATTTTTGGTTTGCATGAAAAAAAATATTAATTTGTAAAGTAGTTATCTAATAATGGAAGTGTATTAAAAAGTACGATATTTCCCTCTGAAGTGTAGTGGAGTATAAGTGGAAAGTGACATAGAGATTAAGATAATCAAGTAACATAAAAGTAAGCTCAAATTTGTATAGTACAGTATTTGAGTAAATGTACTCAATTACAGTTCAGCTCTGGTCAGAAGAGGGATGCACAGTAACAGAAATTACAGTAATTAAGATCAATAGACTGAGTATAGTAGTATCTCTTTAGCCCTGAAATTTAACAATCCAGTCATTATAATTCCTCTGAAACCTCATCTAAATTTGATTAAATTATATCAATACATTTTTTAAAATGTTCCTCAAAAATAAAATGTATTTTTTCTTGTGTTGGACAACAATTTTTGTACTGTGAAAAGGAGATTTTTTCTCTAATCTTGCTCTGAACCTTTCAGAGAGTTTTCTCTTAATTGTGAGAAAAGCAAAAATAAGAAAACATTGCTGAATCCCCAAAATTAATGGGTACTAACAAAAGAAGAACAAATTCTGGATATAAGCAAAAATAAGAGAAAATTTGTCCGTATATATAATTTCTTGCACGAGGTCCATTGTGTGTTTCACAGAACTCTACAATCAGAACTACTCGTAGGCGGGACATCTGTCCAGCTAATCTATTCAACATGGAGCTACTCAGAAGGAATGTTTACAGCATCTACGCCATAGAAAACTGAAAACATGTCTGTATGCTTTATGAGGGGACTATAGCACCAGCAGAAGGTGTAAGCAGATTGTAGTTATTTGGCATTAACATGCTAAACATGGCATGGTCATCAGGGACAAAACATTGTGATGCTTTAAAGTATCTAACATATGTGTAAAGAAATGGAATGCAAACAGTGGCCTTCTATATCAAAGCTACATACTTTTTTTTTAAACTTTGCTGTTGAATATTGTTGAGTTCCCCTTGTTTTAGCAATACACAGCATTGATTGAGATTGAAGAACAACTCCTCCTTGAGGGCTTTAGAAATAGTTATACTAATAACAGAACCATTGAGACCAAACAAAAGTCCTCTGCTATTTCGTCCAATTAAGTGTTCAGTGGAGTACACCTTAAAAATGACAATCTTGTTGTAAATCGCCACATGTTATGAATATGACAGAAAAGCAGCGATGCAATAAAGAATGATGATACTGGACACAGACCTGCATAAAGACTCTGAGGCAGCTGTTGAATTGAGAGATTGTCCCAACAACTAATGAACTGCAATTCCCATGCTGAAATATGCCAATAAGTATTCTAAAATGCTTCTCAGTAAATGAAAACATGATGAGGATGATGTGGTGAACAGAATATCAATTTGACACAAATCTGTTTTTGTTATATATCTTTATTAGAATTTTAATTCTTGAGGCTAGCAGAGTTTTCACTGGAGAGAGGCTGACTCTCTGCACGACTCATATGACAGGTCTGGACCAGTTGTGAAATTGTTTCTACCTAAGAGAAATATCTAAATACAAAGAAATTTGTTCATGCAACAAGTTCTCTGAAATCACTGATACGTGCCACTTGAGCAAATCTGTTCATGTTATTGAATGAAGGCCATTGCATTGCATTGTATTATACTGCATTGTGACATAAGACAAAAGCCAACCTATTTAATTTGAGGTGCATGTGCACAGGTCAGAGAAGACTATAGCTATGAGTGCTCCTAATGACTGGGTTAGTTTTAGGAGAATAAATCTGTCATCACATCATATACTTACAGTATGTAGAGTTGCATACTTAAAATAAAGTAACATAGGTCAAGTCTACAGAGATAAATTACATAAATTAGGTTTTGGAAAGCAAAGTTGTCAAGGTTTAAGGATGGGCATTGTCATGGCATGTCATGTCCCGTACATAACGTGAAGTTGTGTACTTTGTTACATAGATTTACAAAAATATGTATGTATTTTTGGATTGGGTAAAAAATCATGGTTGGCCATCGTCACGGCATGTATTTAAGTAGTTAATGATGTCAAGTTTACAACAATAATGTTACTTAGGTTTGGCAATGTGAAGTTAAGCAGAATAAGTTTAGGAAAAAATACATAATTAGGTGTTATCATGTTGTATATTTAACGTAAAGTTACATTAAAGTTTATAAAGCAAAGGCATAACACAAAGTTGACTTGGCTGCACATGGGACACAAACACCCGTTTTCTGGGGAAAAGTCCTGTGTTTGTTCTACCTAGCCACCAGCCCATCCTACCTCCTTACACCAACTTTCGCTCTTTATATTACTTCCTTTACTCTTGTTAGTGCATTGATTTGCATATTGATTATGTGGGTTATATTCATATTCTGATGCATTACTTCTGTCGGTCTACATACAATACATACATGCCTGACGTGTGGACTAGTTTAAATGATTACTTTGCACGTGTGTATGTCACACTGTTGTCTCATTGTTGTTATTCCTTAGTTCAAATATTGGACTGCTCTAATTAGCAGGCTCACACTCTATTGATCTATGGATTAGTGTCTGATGGGAGCGCTGAGAGGCAACAATGATGCAACGAGGGGCAACGTGAATGTAGACCTCTATAATATAGTATTCTCCATAGCCAGCAGGCTAAACATTTGATATAACAAAAGGCTTTGTAAGGTAGACCTTATCTGTAAGTATAATTTCAGCAAGTAAAAATCTTAACTTTATACTCTTTTCTCTGAACAAAATGACTTGCAGATTGCTTTGGGTTGCATATAATTCTTCATTTAAAATCACTGATACATTGGACAAGGGTGAGATTGGATTTGTCCTCAGTAAAGGTGAATGTATGTTTATGAATATCCCACTGCCACATCAGCAAATAAGCACACCTCTTTTGCATAATGATCTCTAAATTGAGGTGTATTAATGGAGTGCAGAAGGCAGCTGAAGGAAAAAGCCAGGAAGAGCAGACGGAGTGTATGTCAGCAAAGGTTAGAGTTAAGAAATGACTGATAGCTGAGCATCTGTCAGTCAAGGTGTGCTGTATCAGTCCCGGGCTGGGTGGATGCATAGACTCTACATGACAAAGCAAGGCAGTCAGAAATGACATCTACAGCAAAACACGAGTAAACCATCAGTGCTGTGACGAGATGACAGATGTAGTTTATGTCACCAATCATGTACAGTTTGAGAAAAGGTATACCGGACGTGGTTAACATAATTGTAGAACAGCAGTGCTAAAGAAATAGATTTTGGCCCAAGTTAAACTCAGTATGTGTACTAGACTCTTTAATGCGCTGGGGGAGCTGCAAAGGGACCTCTCAGAGTAATTAATGATCCCTGCTATTTCAACACCAACAAAAATGAACATTACCCATCTGCTACAGGGAGTCTGTCCTGAAAAATACTTACAGCTGGGCTTGTCAAGGCATCGCCACACAAGAGATATGCCCTCTTTAGTTAATAGAAAGAAAATGCCTACATTTCCTTTTTCTTGCATAGCTGCTTGACAAACACCTTCACTTTTCAGTCGATACTCTGTGTAAACATAGAGGGAAGTTGGGTTATGAGCATCAGCAAAGGCACGGTGTCTGTATTGACTAAAGAAATGCACTGATGAAGCAGAGCAAGTGGAATACTTCATTTTCTTTGATCGGAAAAAGAAAAAGGCCTAAGTGAGAGTTGTGGTACTCAGAACCAGTCTTAAGACAATCCAATTACCAGACAGAAGGTTGCCATTGTATAGTTCTGCAAACCACACATAGGATACATTTTTAGGCTATTATTAAGTTAATACATTGAAAGTCTTTGGTCCAGTTTTTGGTTTGGGAGCACAATCCCAACAGGAAACGCAGTGATGTCTTGATAGGAAAGAGATTTTTTTTGTGGCACTACCCCTGCTGGAAAATTTGGATATTTGGTTGTAAAAAAGATATGTATGAAATAAGTATTCATGGTTTGCAGAATTGACAAAGCCAACATTTACTTTTGGCGACTGAGCTGCTCAAGACAACATTTGATGTTCTCTGTGACAGCTCAGACTTACCCTCCTTTTGCCTTGGTCTCAGACAAAGAGGACTCGAGATTTGAAGACTGGTCAAGACCACAACTGCGTGGATTTCATTTTATTGCCTGTGCAAAAAATGGAATGTTGAATGGAGGCGATTAAGTTAATTTCAGCTCCTTAGTAAACTCATCAAAAATAAAGAAAAATTTGTCTCATGTCTTAACCTTCCAGTGTCAAGCAAGTCCAAAGTTATTGAGGTGAGAATCAAGCAAGCTGAGTTCCCAACCTTTTGGGGACCTTTTGAATCCTTGCTCAGCTTAAGCGTGTCAAAAGTCAAGTTAGATGTTGAGATTGTCATGTCACGGATTTTTGAGCCTCCTTAATAGGCTGGTTTCCATTACCTTTCGAACTGCAAAAATTGAAATTGTGAATTTAAAATACATCTAATGAACTCCCTCACGTGAGGTGTTATTTCAACCGATTTGAAAAAGCCATATCTGCTAAATTTCAATGGAAACACTTGTTAGGCTTTTATAAGTCATGATGATGGAACTGGCTTCCTCAGGCACGATGCAGCAGGTGCTACAAAAGGTGTTATTGCGTCACTTAACTCCTAAAAAGTTGAGCGGATCATCCGGAAGTTTTGAATCCACAATTCCTCTGTGAAATCATGGACTATCACCTCCCAGGCATCTCTCATACGTGGCTGCTCCCATGCATAAAGGGCTTGCCTTTCCATTACTGCTTGCATAACACATCTACGTGGCCTTGGATCGGAAGTAATGACGGCGAGTGCATTGCCTGCAAAAGATATAGACCTACTTATGTTTTGAACATCCATAACCATGCTTCTTGGAATGTTATCGTGGAAGGAGAAGTCACAGAACATCATTCACTGGAAACACAGTCATCAGGCAACTGGGTTTTATTGACTATTTGTTGACTATAAATATTACTTAAGTTTTGCATAAATCTGTAATGAAATGCCACCTTAATGATAACTACCTAATGCAATGACCTCTCCTTTTTCTGCTACGTCTCAATAAGGAGCAAGGTTTTGTGCAAATTCTAATAGAAATCACCATTTTTATCTGCCACGGCAAAAAGTTTGCTTGCTCATGGTTTTTGCCCTCACTACAATTATGTGTCAACGTAGAAGAAGGAAACTGATCCCTTTTTTGGTATCAGTCCTATTGTCACCATAGAACTGTTCTTTAAAGGGAAAATGTAGTAGTTACGGTATTGAAAATTTGGTATCAATCTCCCCATCCATAATCTGTCTTACCCACTTTGGTCTTGACTTTGTCTTGGTTTCTTTGGTCTTGAATACAACACTGATCTCACATACTCCCCTTTTTTCAGTTTGTCTACTTTTTATCCCTTGATATGCAGACCTGTTTACCTGTATGCTCGCACATAAGACCTTATTATAACATCTCCATTTTTGAGCTATTGAGCCAACATGAGTGGAAAAGAATCATTTTAAATTCCTCCTGATTCACCAAGCTGAGCTTGAGCACCACAGTAACAGCTATTATGCGTTGTCTACAGTCTACAACACAGCAGTGGTTAAACAAAAAGAAGTTGATTAGACCTTTTTCACAGCAGGCCTTTTTTTCCAGCTATGACAAGCCAAAACATCTGCAGTTAAAAAGAGTAATTGCGTCTGATTAATTAATGGAAATTTAAACTAAGAAAACAAGCAGAAAATGAAATAGATGTCCTCGGGTTAACAAGATTACCACAATAATATGCACATAGGCAAGATGGACAGACCTTTAAAAGGACAGAAAAAAAAAAAGGAAATTCTGTGCTTATCAAGCTAACAAGTAAGTCAATCCAAAATGTTAAGAAGCAGCAAGAATCTTACACCCTGAGGCGTTAAGCCAGCATATCCAGAAAGTATCGTAAAAACTTTTCTGTAGACTTATGAGATTGTCTGTAGTGCATAACACAATTGTCTATCAAAAGTTAATAAAGCTCTCTACAGCAGACCCCCCCCCCCCCCAAAAAAAAAACAAGCAAAAAAACCCCAAAACAAAACAGTAGTAGCTGCTATTCAACCTGTGTTCTTTTTTATTAAAGGCCACATACTGTAAAAATTCAGATCCTCATGTGTTTTTTTTATATAAATGAGATATGAATGAATATTAAATAATATTAAATATCAAAATGATCAACAGAGAAATGCACACAGTCTTAAAACGAGCTATCAGGACTTATGTGAAGTTGTGTCAATGTCACAACCATACAGACTGTTTCATACAGTGCCATTACAGTTGTTCCTGGGCTGTGATGACGGTTTAGAGATGCCGAGAGCACGGACATGAAACGCCCCATAACATTAGGCAAATGACATAGTCTTGCTTTAAATCTTGGAAACCTGGGCAAAAAGGCCTGATTTCTTTGAAAAACATGGGAAGAAGGTAATGAGCAACATAAGAGCAAAAGACTCCAAAATTAGCAAGAAATTAATGAAAAAGTACAAAAAATTACCTGAAAATAATCACAAAATAAAACAAAACAAAACAAACAAAAGACAAAAAATAGGTGTGTAAAAAAATAAATAAAGAAAGAAAAAAGAAACATGTAAAACATAAGAAATTATAATAAATGCAAGGGAAACTTCTTAGCTTAGCTTCAAAATAATTTTCTAAATTGCAGATTTTTACAAATTGCAGAACATTTCCTGCCAAGTTGCTCATTGCCATTCCCCCCACTTTTTTCAAAAGACATCAAACTAATCTGCTCTGGGTTCAATTGTTTAAATACTATACTAAAGGTGTCTGAACACAAAAAAAGTTATGTTGATACAGGTTTCAAAGGGGTTAAGAGTCATAATACATGTAAATATTTCTGATGGTTGTTATGACTGAGGTTCACAAGTCTGTTTACTCTGTTACCATCAGTATTGTGGAAGTTTGCATCATGATTGTTCAATTATTCATTGGACACAGATGGCTTTGTCTGTCACTAACCAACAACAGTTTGCCTTCAGTCAGTGTTACAGGGTATGCAAATACCATCATCATCATAGTAATGCTTAGAAAACACATAGCATATCCAAATAATAAAGATTTGACACATTGAGACAGGTTGTCTTGAGTACTATTAAGATTATTGAAGCAGGAACATATATTTCACTCATGTTTTATGTCAGAAATAGATAAAAGTAACATAATATATCTGTGGAAACATAAGCTTGATATTTTTTACAGGAGAACAATACAATGCTAGAGTAAAGCCCCCACAACACTGACATCACAAATGGATATGGCCACAAAGCATAGGTCCTCTCAACCCAATTTTCCCCTGAGAGCGCTCCGCATGACAAATGACAACAAGGCCATAATAGTCCCCATCTTTGCCATCCCCGAATTCAGCCTGTGCCGAAATGAGGCCAGCTCTACTTTTAATAACAAAGTCTGGGTCTTCGCTTATCCTCCCTCTCCCGGTGGACTGAGGGGAAAATTGGATTTCACTCTTGTTTTTAAGAGGCTGATATTATCTCTTTTGGGGGCGGAAATCATGTTTTAATAATTAAAATCATTTTGAAAATGACCAATTATGCTTCTTTTCAGCTGTAAATGAACGCCTGTTCCCCGGCTTTTGGCGTTGTTGGAGGGAGCGTGCCTCCCTTGAGAGTTTCGCCTTTTAATCATTTAAGGAAGTCCCCCCATCCCCCTCCCTGCCCAGTCCCTCTCAGTTAAGCGGCTGAGATTATGAAGCTGTCCATTTTTGAAAAGATGAAAAGATTCTTGTTTCCATTTTATGGTTCATGCCGATAAAGCAAAATAGGGCAGAGGTTACACATTCCAATGAATGTGCAACCTCTTTCAATGTAGATTACTGACAATATGCCACTCCTCAAGCTTTTTCGAGTATACCTGCTAAATGCGTAATTTGCTGCTCGTTTTTGGCCATTTTCTTGAATAATGTTTTCCATGATGTAATCAACAAGTACCTTTGGTCAATAATGTCATATTTACATGTTGTCATGAAAACACTTGTTAAGCAAATTGAAAGTGTTTTGAGCATTTTAGCAACAATCTTTGGGTCAAAGCAGAATGGATTTTATTTTGTTCTAATTAAAAAGAAAATTAAAATTGATACTTAGTGATTGTCTGGAGCATTCTGTAACCTTGTTCCACACCTATGAAATGTGAACATGTTGTCATCCCATATCGTAACATATTGCTGCTTTGTAGTGGACTTCCAAGTCTACATATTACACTAGATATCCTTCTGCATCTGCTATTTACATTCCGGGATGCAGCTACCATGATGTCAACAAATGCATATGGTGGGATTACACTGCATGTGGCTGTGTGTGGAAAACAACAGCATATGGCCACCAGCGGACTCCTGCATGAATTTCTGGGTTTGTTTGACCCAACCACTGTCCGCCCTGCCCGCCCTTAAGGCACCCTCATGCTCCCTATATTAAATTGTCACGGGGAAAGTTTTAACCTGACACCAACCTACCCAGTTACATGTGGACATGACACGTTCCACCCTGCTGTGTTCTCAAGTGATGTGGCAGGCGCAGTCCAGTGGTCTGCTGCCGTGTAATGACACCGCGACCAGTTCTATTGGACGACATTCTCACCCGATGCCTTCCAGCTGTGTTTCATGTGATCCAGAAAGGTGGCTTTTGGCGTTGCAGTCTTATGTGGAAAGCAATGTCAATGCAGTACTGTTTTTATGAGTTCGAAATGAGAATGGGTTTGAAATGTGGCCCACCTTTAAAAATGCCCTGCCCATTGTCTCCAGAGTTACAGTGACATCTCTACATTACAAGTGTTTTAGTTGCAGAGCATTAATCTTACTTTAACCATGACCACAAACTTTTCCTAACAGAATAACAGAACAAAAAAGACAAAAAATCAAGGAGTAAAGCCTCAGTTTTTTTTAGTTTGAGTTTTTTGGTTTTTATTTGACTTCAATAAGAAGACAAACAAAGGTGTTTATATCTCTCTCATTTGACCTCATTTCCTAGAACTGTCTACTGAGATGAAGACAGAAATCCATCAAATCCTCCTTGAGGGGTTTGTTGTCTCTGTCTTTGTTTCTGTTTGCATCCTACCTGGCAGGTCTCTTCTACCACATGACTAGGAAATGACCTCTCCCACACACAACTTGGCAACAAGAGTACCACAAGGTTTAGATTCCTTTACACAAGGAAGTTTGCTACTGTCATCCATATGGTTTTCTCCTAACACTGCTATGCTGATAACAACCCTATATTCTTGTCCTTCCCCCTGTCCAACAGTTAGGTGGAGGAACACATAGCTACTCAGAGTAGATGTGAAGGCATCTTCTAATCTTTGGTCTAAAAAAGGCCAAACCTGCGTTCCTTCTGGGAAAAGTGATGGGAGGGATGGAAGGGATCAACACTTCATAGGAGAAGTAGTGCTTTTCCGAAAGATCACTTCTGTACAGCATTTGGAGGATCTGGCCTTTGCTTACCGGGGAGGTGACCCATCTAGGTGCCTGACTATTGCAACTTCCTTGTTCACTGGAGCTGCTGCATCTGTGAAACTGGTCCTGAAAGCTACTACCCACTTGATGTCCAGCCTCCCCAGGTTTTCCCACACCACATTGCACCTAGCTCTCTGTTGCAGTACATATCCAGTTTTGGTGCTAACCAACAGGGCAATAAAATCAACTATTCTTTGCTACCCCTGCAAATTAGCAAATGTTAATGTTAGCAAATGCATTTAGCTATAGCTTCACAGAGTCGCTTGCATGCCTTTTAGCCTCCAAGACTTGTTGATGTATAAGAGTTTTTTTGTTAAAGCTTGGTATTGCACACAAGGAATATAATAAGGCTGTATAATCTGACCTCCTTTTGATGTGAGTACTTTAAGTCAGGACAACTTTATTCAAAGAATATTTGGTGGTATGGCTCTGTTCTGGGAGCTCTCTGCCCCTGCATGTGCTAATGTAGAAAGCCAAAAGCGGAGAGAGCACACCTCTTTGCCCTTCCCGTGCCTACCTGGAGAGCTTAACTTGTTGAGAACACACCTCTCCGCCCTTCCACATGCTAAGTAGAGAGCCAAAGGTAGAGATAACTCACCTCTTTGCCCTCCATGTGCATACGAGGAAAGTCAGAGGCAAAGATCCCTCAATACAGAGTGGAGCGAGCGTCAATGGCAAACAGAAATTACATTGATAAGTCAGACACAGCATGAAAGGAGGCGTGGAGGGGGGTTACAAACAGGCTTTCAAAGGAAGCAGCAATGGTATGCTGGCTAAAGCTGTAAAAATCTGCCAATTGGTTGCATAGAAAGAAATTGTGTGCTCATTCAGATGACTCCTGTCTATTAATCAGCTTCTTCAAATCATCTTATATAGCTGGGATGTGAGCTGAGCTTGACACAGTGCTCTGTCCAAACTAATGCTATGCCACTGTCAATACCTTTAGGAAACTTTCAGAAGAAAACCTGTAAGAACTGTCATTCACACCCATACAGTCCTGTACCGTGCAAAGGTGAGGACACATCATATAATGTTTGATAAAAGTCTTTGAGAGTTCAGTCAACAAGATCAAAAGGATATTTTGTGGTTTCATTTCTGATTCAAGCTGTATATTGTAAAGCTCATGAGATAGGATGTGATGCATCAGATATGCTAATAATGAGAAGGGAAAACCTTTTGTATAGTGATGGTGTCCTTTACGCAAGATCTGCTGACTTACTGGTTTCTAAAAGAATGTTTTTAAATCAAGGTTATAGGACGCTAAGTAGTGGAAAACAAAACCTTACAAATCACACTGCGATTCCCTGCGCACTATTTACTCTGGGAGAACATGTAGAAATAAGGAACAGGCTGTGTGTCTGTTGTTTGTATTTATTTACTCACACCGTATCTATAAATAAAAGCAAATCCCCTAATAATTCATCACACTGCAAACATCATTTGTTTAAGAACATTTGTTGCACTGCACATTAATAAAACAGAGACAGGCCCTGTGCACAAACTCATTACACAATGTGTGTTGGCAGCGCAAACCACAGTTTTCCTTAATGTGTGCAGAAACTGAATCTTGTTTACATTAACTACTACAGTACAGTATATGCTGTGAAGCAGTATTGTAAAAAAGCAAGACAATGGAGAACGGCAGGGTTTATGTAAAAAGTGATAATTATAAAAAAAAAATAACGAGAAACATTTGCATTAAAAAAACACTGATAAAATTCTATGAGCATGGAGCTGACTGCTCTAGGTGACTTCCAGATGAAGAGGAGGGTTTGGTATGGGAGTACATAACATAAAGTCAGATTCACAATTTATACACTTAGGTTTATTGAAGGAATTCTTTTTCAGAAATAACTTTTTTGGGGATTGTTTTATTGGTTGTGAAGAGTCTACAGCTAGCATCTCTGTGAAACTGTACTAATTGACAGCACTGCTTTGACCTAAATACTAATGTAAGCATGCTAAATAGTCGTGTTGGTGGATTCGACTTGTACTGATAGTAGTTGGTTAGTAGGGTCTGTCATGTAGAATCAAATAGACTGTTGTTCAATTGCTAGGATTAGTGTGTTAGTAAGCAAAAAAAAAGTGAACCAGAACCTAACACAATGTACAACTGAAGATGATGGGAATGTCACCCGTTTTTTCTGACTTGGTTGTAGTCAGTGAATATTAGGCAAACTGAAATATTAACCTGGTAATAGTGCTAGATGGGAATTCAGAGGATCAGCAAAGTGTTAACAATTTATTCCAATGGGAACAAGCATGCTCCAAATTTCCAAGCACATTTAACAGTAATCCATCCAATGGTTGTTGCTGTATTTTGATCAAAACATTTTAATCAACTGCATGTCTACCTCTGAAGCTAGAGGAAGATCCAGGGGGACAAAAACCAGTAGGATTCATCCTCTTGGGACCATCAATCTGTTACAAGTTTCTTGGCAGTCCATTCAGTAGATACTGAGATATTTCACAGGATAAGTGAAAAGTTTCGTGCTATTGGTGGCACTAGAGGAAAAGTCAGGGGACCACAAAAGTCATTAACAGGCATCATCTGGGCATCCTGGATATCCATACCAAATGTCATGGAAATCCATCCAAAAGTTGGTGAGGTGTGCCAGTCTGAAACATCCAAGAGTTTTTTTTCTTTGTCTTTTATTGTCAGTTTTTCCAGGCTTGACCAGTGCCTGAGGCTCTCTGTTTTGGCTGCTTTTTGGAGATCAGCCATGGAAAAAGAAATGACAGCGCCACAGTCTTTATTTAGGGACCTTCCAGATAAATACCACACCACCGGTGGCATGTTTGGACTTGGATTGGCAGGGAAAATGTCATCTGTTTGCACTTGTTTTTAATATACAAGACAGGGAGCCTCCAACACTGCCTGACTCAGAGTCAAGGAAAGCACAGCACTAAATAAATAGATAAAGAGTGGAAAGCTTGTCTCACGTATTTCCTCAGACCAAGATTATTTTCCCTTAAATATACATACGTAATAATAAAACTTTGACAAGTGGTGGATGGGGAAATGTGACAAATTGAAATCTAATTTAAGCACTAGAATGGCAAATTAAAGTGTCATCTATGATAAAGAGAGTGAAATTTTTTAGCAAAATTAACACAGCAGGAGGGAATAGGATCCCACAGACAATTTTTGCTTTGTGGTGACTCAAGTACAGGAGGTAAAATTTGTTTCCCTTAAGGTTCGCATTACTCAAAAGAGGAGTATGTAGTATCAGTAATAATGTTTGAATTGTATGTAGTATCACCAACCACATTTGAGTGGTATAACTAATCACGGTTGAGTGGTATGTAGTATTAGCAATTATGTTTGAATTCTATGTAGTATCACCAATCACATTTGAGTGGCATGTAGTATCACCATACATGGTTGAGTGGTATGTATTATAACCAATAATGTTTGAGTGGTATGTAGCAGTCTGTGTGGACAGCAAAAGAGACTGGATGCATTAGCCAAACTGCATTCTCCAGAGACATGTTGACCTCAAAATGGTTATTGTCATTAGACGGTTGGGTTCTGAGATTGCAGGACAAACTTGCTGGCATTTTATAGAGCATGTCACCACTTCCTTGGAGGAGGTTATGTTAAAGCCCAGTGCTTTGCAGTTCTTTTGTTTCCTTTTTCACATAACTACTTCCATCTTTTTCAGTTGTACAGATGAATACAAATCCCTAAATGCCTTCCAGTAAAAACTCTCCAAATTGTGAGCCATTTGTACACTTAAACTTGTTGTGACTAAAAAGACCATCACATTCTCACACTCAACTGATCATATACCAATGCTTCATCAGTGGCCATACTGTCTTTTCAAAAACAATCTCTCTTCTCACAAGAAATGCAGTTTCTTCTGAAAGGGTTGCTGGTTCAGGAATATTAAGAACAGCCCTCACCCTGGGGTGTCGGTTAGAGCACACGAGACAGGCGAGAGGATGAAGTTTGACTATTTAGTGAATGAATGCTATACAGTACAGCACAGCAGTACAGTAGACCCAGTAGGTGTACAAGGTAGATGTGTAATCTGAAACACAGTAAATTAGGATATACATAGGGTTAATGATACCTACAATAACAGGTTAATAATAACAGCAATAAACAACTTGGCTTGCTGATAATGTGTACATCAATTAACCTGAATAGTAGTGTCACTGATACATTTCTACAAGGTAAACACCAACAGAAATAACAGTAAAACTAGAAAACTAGTTACATTTACACAAAGGCAGCTACAGCATTATTAGGCATGCTAAAACACCTATACACACCACACTGCATCAAACGGACCTGCCAACCGTGTGACATACATAATAGTAAGGCAGTAACATGTGTGTTTTATGAGAAACAAGTGCAATCAATGCACGATATATTATAACAGAAAGAACTGCTTAAACATGTAATCAAATATCTTAACGTGTCTTAATCTCCATTCACCAGTAGTGCTGATCAAACATACACACACGTGAACTAGGCATGCAGGCTGGATGTCTGTTAACTCCACCAGGAGTCTATCAGTTAACACCAGTCTGTTCACTATGTCAACATTAAATAGGAACATAACTTACTGGTTGGATATTCACGCACACAGAAACAAGTGAAGACACATGCCAGAGTAAACACCAGAAAGTCTGTTCTTAACTGCAGCTGACTGAAGGATCTCACAACGGTGAGTTGAGGTGAGCGTGCGCTCTCATCTGATGCATGCACGGTAGCGCGCAGGCCCTTACCTATAAAGGAGAAGTCCGTCTAGTTAAGTGTGGTCTTTATTACATGGTTAGTATAACTAAATGCTGACTTTTGGTTTCTCACTGGACACAAATAATGATTTCCTGGCTGAAAGTCCATTGTTTGTTTGACCCATACCTCACAACACCTCCCACCCACCGTATGCAGACTTTGTGACACTTTATAACACATCAGTTGCTTACAGCATCTAATAATGACACAGCCTGGTGCACTAAAAGGTATCACATTATCAGATGCTGACCCTTAGGGAATTGTCAGTCTTTGAAGAGTAAGGAGTGAGAGCACCCTAAAAAAAGATATGCAGCAGACAGAATTTTGTAATGTATGGTGACTACTACACTATATGTTTTTATGTTGTTTTTCAGTGCATCTCATTGTTTGTTCTGATTACTGAATGTCTACTTGTTACTATAAAAAGCAACAAGCAGTGATGTTGAAGAAGTAAGCCTTATTCTTAGTGTATAAGATATGTCTCTGCTTTGCAGCTTTACAACACTTCCCAACAACAAAGGAGACATGTGAGTGACATCTCAGTTCTCATTTTGTAGATAAATTAGCCTAAGTGAAAGAGATATGTAGTTTGTAGAGCATAATAAATTAAAAATCTTAAATTACGCTGAATGATCACAGCAATGATTTCAGGCACAAATGATATTCAGTACAGATTACTCCTTTTCCCCCATTCTTTCTACTCAAACGTTTCAATACTTAAGCAGGGAGAGCAGTGTTACATAGACTTAAATAGAAACCACAGGTCTATAGTGGGAAAGGCAGGTGACCTCTGTATGTGTTGTTTAGATAAATCTGCTAAGAGAAACATGAGAGAGAAATGGGGATAAGTCTTGGAAAAAACACTGAATTCTCAGAATTCAACATAAATTACAACATATTATCCACCACTGTATGCTTCGACATGAATAACAGTTCCTGGAACATACAATGATTTTACACATATGTCTATGGTTCACAGTCCCAAACAATTTACCGTAAGTGCATTCAACCGTCATGGGAACATAAATGAGATGACATCACCCATTGTAAGTGCGTCCTTCCCTAATAAACTAAAAGCATGTTCAATGCTATAGGAGAAGTGCTTTTTTTGCAAAATAAGAGAGGCATCAGTAAGTGCTAGTGTTGGCTGTTTAGGAAGACATGGGCTTTCAGCTTGCAGAGGGAGGGAAGGGAGTTTATTCCATCCCTGAGCAACCACATGGTCCTTAGAATGTGAAGGGTTGGTTTGTCAGAGGCAGAGTACAGCTTGTAAATAAACAGTGCTGCTGAGCTGAGATGAGAATCAGTGGATACACTTTCACAATATGGTAATCTAATAATACTAAGAAGAGTTGTGAAAGTGGTCTTTTCAATATCGAAATCCACAATGTTATATAATTGTTGGGACATTTAAGTATTTCAGATGGAAGAATATGTCAAGCACAATGGAACTCAGCTAGTTCCAATACATGACTTTTATTCTGTTGGAAAAAAGACATCAAGGATGTGGCAGTGGAAGTTGGAGACAATGTGGAATTGCCAGACCACTGTGCGCTATTGGCAGGAGATTCATAAACATATAAATCTGGACTGTTTATAAAGATGGAGGACACGACCCCACTTAACTACAATGTGCTTAAGTGAGGTTAAAATTTCGGGCATTGCCATCTTGTGACAATGTCTTTGAGAGCTGGATGTGCTTAGCAGTGATATCCGCGGTGGGGGAGTTCCTGCCAAAACACCCGTCCGACCACTCCCGAGCAGCTCCATTGAATGCAAGCGCATGGATTGGCTGTCACAGCTGTCAATCATGACAAAAAAAAAATCCCCCATTTGTTTAATCTAATAACTAATTAAACCAAACTTACAATAAAAAGCAAACACTTACACAAACATCAGGGTGATGAGAACTACCTTCAGTGTCAGAAACCATCTTTAGGAAAGATTGATTTGTCATGTACTTTGAGTTTGACCTATCTCCCATTCACTAATATGGAGGGGTGTGCTTTACAACCCATACAGCATCCAGACACCGGGGGCGATCGTGATGGTAAGGTTACACTTTAGGGGAACTGTCATCTTGTCCATCTTAATATACAGTCTATGATATCAATAATGTGTTTTGGGGTGAACATCCCATTCAGATGTGACACTGCATACATGGGTGAGGTTCTACTGGAAGGATGGACCATGAATGATAAGAAATTGGTGCAAATACTACTGGCAGCAAGCAAAGAGCCTGTCACAAGGAAGTGTTTCAAATCAGAGCTACCAACCATTGAAGAATGGATAGAAATAATATATGTAAAATTTCACACCCCGTCCTGGTGGTGACATGTTTGTCACTATTAAGTCGTGTCTCAAGACTTTTGTTTCCTGTTTTATTTTGATACTTACATGTTGTCTCATCCACAGTCTCTTTACTTCCTGCCCTCCTGTGTTTCCCACCTGTGTGATTATCTGCCCCACCCTAATGTGCTGCTGCTGTGTCTCATGGTCTCACTGGAGTATTCAGTCTGTGTGTTCTCTTCCTCTCCTTGCCAGTTCATGTTGTCCTTTGTGTCAGGATTGCGTTTTTCCTTGTGATCCTTCGTAGTATTGACCAGTTTTGTATTTAGACCTTGCCTTTTACGTAGTGAACTTCAATGTCCACATGAAGTATGTTTGCAGTCTCTGTGTCTGTGTTTATACAGCAGTCCATCTACTTTGCCTAACATATTTCACAAGATCTGTCTCTGTCATTTACTGAGGCCATCTCCGTCCCTCACATGCTTCCTCACACTTCAGCTTTCTCACTCTCTCTCTCATTCAGAAAAATGCAGTGCTGACATGAGCTGCACTCTTGTGTTCAACTGGCAGTCTGCACCGCACCAAGGACCCTGTGGCTGTACAAGCAGCACACACTGTGAGGTGACAGCCTCTGACATCATGTGCCCCCCACGTGGAATAGGCCTCACCTCCGCCTCCCACGTCAGACCCCTCGCCAAGACTCTATTTCCTGCCCCTGTCTCGTAATCCACAATCAATAACTGACAAAATGTCAAACACATTTGTATCTGTATCCTCCCCACGGCAGGAACTCTATCTGCTGCTTGGGCCGGTGTCAAGGCTGCCAGAGCTGTAATCTGTTACACCACACTCCTGATAGAAATACTACTGACAGATTTATGTTTGGGCTCTGGGAGAATCAATCATTTCTTCCCACATATTGTCTCGGAAGCAATCTTTTTTTAATCTAATTTATCTCGCTTTGATTACCTGTTGCAAATCATGCAAGCAATGGGGCCTGCAATATTAATGCTCTCATCAATAAAGAAGGCAAAACTGAGACCAAGCCACTGATCAAACCACTAATTAAAAAGGACTGATCTTTAAATAATACACATCGAAAAGATATTTGGATCTAGTATATCATATCTGACAACAGAACAATAAAATGAACCATTTCATCTTCTAAGATCTTACTTCTTGTGTCATTTAGGTACTGCCAACTCCTTATTCTAACATGTCACATGGTGCCACTCTGTCAGTGACCTTCTCTAATTATGATGTTGTAAGTATCCTTATGTGCCAGCTGTTTACAAGAGTGTTCCTAAGTTAGTGCTCCTACCGGAAATTAACATTACTCATACCTAAAAGACAGAATTCACTGTATATGACTGTGACGGGAGCAGTTGTATGCAAGTGATAAACCTTTTAGGTTTAGGCAATGCTGTCTGGCCATCCGCTTGCATATAATAATAACACCGCTATCTGAACACATTCTCATCTAACGCCATCCAGCCCTGTTCTGGTTGGCCACGGAAGGTGGTTTTTAGCATCACACTTGAACGCTGAAAGTGTTGACAAGGAAGACGTTCACAGTGAGAATAGGCTGGTACTGCATTAATATTATTGGGAACTGTCATTTTACAGGAATGGATACTTAAATGCGAAATAGAAAATGATTGTCTCACATTGCAAGAAGCAGTTTGCTTTATTATTATCGGCTCAGCAGGATACAGAAAATACACTAACTGAAGCTAAGTTTCATTTTCCCAAACTTCTTAATATCTGAGGTAAATTACAATATATAGTCAGGTAATAGTCTGGTAATGCAGTGAGGACGAGTCACAGCATGCTAGCTATGCATTATGAGCAGCAGAAATAGAGGACTATAGGAGATAATTAAGGGGGTAAACCTCACACCAGTGTGCAGAGAATAAGTTACACTTTTTAAAATGAGAATCAGAAGAAATCACTGACAACAGACTCATGTTATTGGTATACTGAGGTAGCAATGTATTTTCCAACCTATTAGTGGAACTGTGTTTATGTACTGCATTCTTGTGGCAATTACATTTTAGTCTGTTCACAGGAAATTAACATTTCCTCATACCTAAAAGACAATAATTTGTACATGACAGTTAATGGTGGCAGTTGTAGGTGGTAAACCTTTTAGATTTAGGCAATGAATGTACTTGGTTAGGTTTACAACAAAGATCACAGTTTGGGTTAAAATAAGCTAGTTTGTTACATACCTTATGTACAGGGCTTAATCTGAGCAGGATCCTACTGAAACATATTTAATTGGAGCCAATATTTCCTGTGTCATTATGAAAACATATAAATATATTTTTGTCTAATATTTAACATTAGCTGTCTTGTTAGCCTTTACTTCCCACTGAAGTCGCACAAAACAACCTGTTTGCCTATGTTAGATGTATTTTAAATCAGATTTTAAGAGAGAGAGAGAGAGACGGGGCACATCAGGTCACATAGCACGCGGAATTTGGGAATTTTGTGCATGTCACGTGAGCTGATGTGATTTAAAAAATGCGATTTGAATTAAGATAGCCTGCCCTTTAGCGGCAAGGAGGAGACTGGTAAAATGGCAAAGAGACAATGACGTTTGTTGAATTTTCTCAAACTAGCCAACCAGTTGGACCCTAAGCAGGCCAGTCATTTCAGTGGTGTGGAGAACTGGTTGAGATTTCAAAAGGACAGAGAACTGTGTGAGACATGGGGAGTAAAGACAAAAACAGGGGAAGTTAGGCCGAGGGCTCTGTGGATGTTTTATGGGCTGTTTTTGACGTATGAGAGGAGGAAGGACTTGTTATTGTTATTCTCTGCTGCATTTGTGTTGATTATTTAACTGGAATGTTGGTGTGGCGCTGTCTGTCGTACTGAAACAGGATGGAGGTACAGATAGACAGATCTTATTTAGCCTGCTTGTTCTGGGGTCCAGTAGAAGATCCGGGTACTTTCATACCGAAATGGAGCTTATTTTGCTTCATGTGCTACTGAGCAGCTCTCATAAGAATGAATGGGGCCCCAACGTTTTGCTGTATCCAGATCTTGTTAATAAATCCATGGGAGCGAGAGATGAATCTGGCTCAAGACTGTGATGTGAAAACTTCCTCCCCCCTACAGTTTTCATGAATGCTGAAATTAGCTATAGAGACCACTTTTTTTCATACCAGGCTGTAAACATTATAATTTCTGCTGTAAAGTTGGGTATTTTTCCAGAATTGATTTTTGTAACTCACTTCTCTGAGATATTAACCACAGATCACTCTCCCGCCTCCAACTAGTTCAGAATGCAGCGGCTAGGCTTCTCACAGGTTTTAACAGACGACATCATATCACTTCAATCCTTGTTTCCCCTCCACTGGCTTCCTGTACATTTTAGAATTGATTTTAAGACTTTACTGAGTGTTTTTAAAGCTCGTTTGGGTCTGGCACCAATTTACGTATCAGGAATGTTAAATCCTTATAAGCCAATTCACAGCCTTAGATCCTCGGGTGGGGCCCTTCTGGTTGTTCCAAAGCTGAAGCTTAAAACTAAGGGTGATTGTGCTTTTGCCATCATGGCCCCTTGGCTTTGGAACAACATGCCTGAGGAGATAAGGCTTGCAGACTCAGTGACTTCTTTTAAATCACTTATTAAAATCAGTTTTATAGACTTGCTTTTATGTCATCTATTTTAGTTTTATCTTAATTCTATTTTATTTTTATCTTAATTCTTTTTTATTGGTTTATTTAAAAACTCACCCCATAAGAACCTGAAAAGAATTCCTGCAGACTTCATTGCCTCCTATCAGATGACAAGTTCGGGGGTGCTTTCTTTTCGTTGCAGGCTTCTTGGTGGATTTATTCATTTCAGAAGTAACTGCTGTAAACCTGTTCGCCTCAAGGTGTCCATTTATTCGCATGTCCTGTCACTCTCTTTCGGCCGCTAAAGAATCCATCCATGTTGTATGTAAACTCTGAAGAAGGTTTGCAGCTACACGACTGTGTTCGAGGAGAGAATTCTCCTTTCTTCTTCCGTAGCATTTTGCTCTCGTCGATTTCTTCAGAATTGAGATTGGCATCGGCATGACCAGAAGCATCTGTCTTCTTGAGGAAGTACTGCCAAAGATTTGCACTGTAACAGCCCCGATTTAGTTATACTAGTACTTACCTACTAGTACTTTAAATGCAGGAATGTCTGCTTAACTTACCATGTGGTTCATCTTTAATGTGCAGCTGATTGGCCGAAAAAGGAACGAAAGCACATGAATAGCCAAAGAAAGCCAGTATGCTAATTTACAGTGGTATCACCACACCCCCAACTAGGAACCGGCTTTTCCCCTAAAAAAAACTAATGCACTAAAAACTGTTATTTGAAGCATAGATTGGCTTCTTCGTGATTTCAACTTGCATATTCTGCAAAAAAACAAAAATTGCTAATTTAAAAAAAACAATTTTTCTTTGTTTACACGACTTGTGCCAGGCCAATTTGTTGCTGGTTTTCTGGTGGCAAGTCACATTTCTGTTTTGTGATTGTCCCTCTCGTTTGTCTGGCTTTAGCTTGGTATTACTTTTTGGCTCTTTTTTGTCATGTTACTTATGCATAAAACTCCACTTCTGCTTTACCTCGTTTATCAAAGTACTTTGTAAACTCTGTTATTAAAGGTACTATATCAATAAAGTATTATCATTGTTATTATTATTATTTTTAACACAGGGAGCCTGTGTGACTTCTCATTCAGAAGTTGTCAAATACCACCGCTTTTGCAGTGCTTTCCGCGTAAGATCCTGACAGCAAAAGTCATCTTTTCGTGTCCACACAATACACCGCTGGACAGCATCAGCTGAGAACACAGCCGGACAGCACGGGTCATAGTGTTATTATATGCCGGAGGATGGCTGGATGGTACCTTTCCTGTCCGCATGACACATCGGATGGTGTCAAGTTGAATCTCTGCCTGTAACGATGTTATAGAAGGAGCACAAAGATCCCTAAATGGTGGTGGATGGATCAAACAAACTCCAGACTCTCATGCAGGAGTCTTTTCTCTTCCTGTCTGATTGTGATGGGTTTTTTTCGTACAACTGACCATGTGCTTCCTTCCCCTATACCTAACCATTCATGCCAGCATGTGCTATTATTTATGTCCGGGCATTGGTTGCCATGTGCATTGTTGTAAATAGCAGAAACAGGATACTTAGAGCGCCATATCTAAAGGGTTACGTCCACTGCTTGGGATGAGAATGTGTTGTATTTTCTTTTGGGCATGCATTCCAACACCAGTCATCACAACTGTTTGGTAGTTGGTTTGTGTACAACAAGAGGCTGTGTGATGCAAACTGTGGTAAAAACCCTAACTGAGATACATATTCTGAATGTGCTAGAGGCTCAAATAATGCTAATAAAACCCACATAATAATGACATATCCACGTCTCCATCTAAAATGCATAATTTTAAAAAAGGCCTCATCCCAAATATCCAAATGGAAAATGTTGTTTACATTGCCAACATCAAACACAGAACACAGCCATATTTGGAATAATACTGGAATATTAGTGTGCATGTACGCATAGCCAACATGAGACAACTTTAAGATGTGGTTTGCCTGATCTGATTACAAAATGACAATGTGTTCTGGATGCATTTATACATGCATTAATGCCAGTTTTTCCTTATCCTGACAGCATATCGAGACAAACAAAAGACATTAATCCCAGGTGTAAATTTGGCCCATATTTTAGTGAAAATTGGATCTTCAGATCTCTGATCACCAATAATTTTGTCACAGTCTGCAACTGTTTTACACGATTTTTTAATCTCTTATTTTGTTATTTTTAATCTATTTTAACTGTGTTGTTTTAATTGCTTTTAATTGGTGAGATTGTTTTATTACTCCTTGTCTTGTGGACTTTTACTTTTACCTTACTTTTCTCGATATCATTGTAAATGAGAGCTTGCTCACAATGATCCATCGGAAATATGTAAAGATTAAAATATTCAGGATAATGGTCAGTTTTAGCATAAACATCTAAAGTCTTAGTTTAAGAAATATATATATATATATAATATTTGATTTACCTTACCAGAGTAAGAGCCTTGGTTTCTTTGCCTCCACAAACCCATTTTTGTAACATGTATATGAATAAATAAGACCTTTAGTTGCTTTGTAAATATTTAAAAGATGAAATAGTGTGGCTTTAACTAACTAACTAACTAACTTTTCTCCTTAAAAAAAGTTAGTCCTTAATTTAATCAGACCAGGCAAACATAAGTTCATATCCATTAAAGTTACACTCTTTGTAAAAATCTAATATGTGCCCACCCTGTCAGTGTTAAACCTACCAGATGTTCTTTTCAATCTCGCCTTCATCGTGACAGACATCCTTTTTTTCTTCTCTCTTTTTTTTTGTTAATACCAGATACTGTCTCCCTCCGCCTATTAAGATCCTCTTCCAGTTCGAACGGCTTCCTCTCGTCTCAGCTGTCTTTAATGTACATTGCTTCGTCAAACAAGAGGCACAAAATCAATCCTGTGCTTTCGATTTGTGCGTTGCAGAACCACCCTGCCTCTGATCAATACACATTCAGGCTGGATGACAAAGGTAACAGGTGTGTGTGTGTGTGTGTGTGTGTGTGTGTGCGTGCGTGCGTGCGTGCGTGCGTGCGTGTTCAGACTGTTATGCACTAAAGAGAGCTTCCTTTTCAACAAATAAAAGTGTTCCTCTGTATGTTCCTGAGTATTTTAGCAGTGCCTGTGCTTGTTTAACTTCTCACTACAGTACCCATATGACAAATTTACTGTAAGCAGTTACAAATAAGGACACAATACGATGTTATTTCTCCCCGGTAACCTTGGCATAGAAAGCCATCTGGGTTTAAAATTTTAACAAAATAATGTTTTAGAGTCTGCTTTGCTGTGGAGAAAGAGCAGCAGCAAAATGAATTTTAGCCAACTCAAAAGAGGAGCACCTCCAAAAAGATCAACATCAGCTTAGTTTATGCTATACTGAGATTATTTTATTATTTTTTTCCTTTCCATCAGACTGCCATTTTTGACAGGGAACTGAAATTTGTATCTGTGCTTTCATCAAAGCCACCATAATCCATTACTAAAAGCAGTAATTTTATTTCACAGTACATTTTCTGGTCTACTGCTGCCTCTGATGGTTTGTTTGTTTTTGTAAGTCCGGTGTTCTTTATCCGTCTGAATGGGTTTTTTTTTGTTTGTTTGTTTTGTTTTATTCTTTTTTCTAGACCTTACCATGTGCCTTCTGTCCCAATCCATACCATTTGTGACAGCATGTAAAGTCTTGGCATTAGTTGCCATGTGCCTATGTTGTCTAAACACAACCCCATTCAGCATCATCCCACCATGTGCTAGTGTTGACTTCACGGTAGCGGCATCCCAGAGCATAAAGAGCAGATGCAAAATTATGCCTAGAGTCCAATATATAGATGTGGAAGTCCACTGCAAAGCATGTGACGACTTTGAAGAACATGCCGAACTGAATTCTCTGAGCAGTTTCTTTGCTTCAGGTGATGGAAGACTTCTGAAGCAACAATGTAATGTACTCTGACACTCCATATCTCTGTCTCTGACAAATTCGTTATTCAAAGAACTCTCTGCCAGAGGGCTTTTATCCTGATTCTTAACCATCAAAATATAGATAGATATACATGTTCCACAGGAAACTATGGAAAATGCGTAACAAATTCTTCATGCACACTGTAATTCAATAAAGTCCAGTAAAAGCCTGGGGCACGTTTATCAACGTGTCCTGATAAATGCATGTTCAAAGCTGCTGGGCGCCATGGCAACAGAGATGCAGGAGAGACACTTTGCTTTCGCCTGAGTTTGGTTAATGTTTCATATTTCATTCTCTTAAAAAAGTCTCTTCGTTCACTGCAGACAGCAAGTGGTTCAAGGGCAGGGGGAGTTCATTTGACTTCACCAATCAATTCAATCTACAGGACATTAAACATGCAGTCACACAAACACTGCAGTCTTATCGTGGCTCTTATCGTGTTCATTTAAAATCTGGCTCAGGATGTGACCTTTATTGATTCTGAGTGGAGGCATGAATTTAAGTAATTACACTTTTTAAGCAGTGGTTCCCAACCCGGGGCTCAGGATCAAGTATGCAAATATACTGTATAAAGTAGTGAATGATACATAAATTTGAGCAAATATATTATGAATAAATAGGTTATCATGCTTAACCCTTTGAAATCTGGATCGACATCTTTTTCTTTTTTGTGCTACATTTAGATGGTAGTATTAAAACCTTCGAAAAGTTGAGAAAATTGGTTTGATTTCTTTTTAGAAAAGTGGTTGTTTTAGAAATAAAATTAATAAAATAAAATGAAATAAGTATGGTCTTGGTGGTCTTGGCAATCAGTTGATGTGTGTGAAATGTCCCACAAATTAAAAAAAAAAAAAACAACCAAAAAATCAGTAGAAGGTTACAAAAGAATGACCTAAAAAACATTTAATTTCGCTTCATTTCGGAATGCCTGGTGAGGATCTGGTCTCTACTTGGTGCACTTTTCTTGTTTGCGTAAATCTGAAAAGATCTATATGGTCTGAGTTCCCTTGTGTGCCTTACTGTGAATAACCTTTCATATGTATAAGTACGAACAGTGTGTGAAAAAAAGATTCAGCTATTTGACTTGTATTGATGGGAGTCCCTAAAAAAAGAACTACAGTTTTATCTATATGCATGCTTCATATTTAATAGACTTTGTAAAGTTATATTCTTCTCAGTAAATAACTATAGCTTTCAAAGAATGTGGCTTAGTTAAAAGTACCATTCTTTCCCTTAAAATAAAGTGAGATAGAAGTATTTTGTGGCATAGTTTAGTGGCAAGACAAATACAAACAGCTGAAAATTGTAGTTTTGCACAGTCTGTGTAAATATACATTGTCTCTCCCATCTGAAATGGCTGTTTTCTGCAGTCATAGACAAATGAAACTATTATGATCTAAGTGGTGTTCCCTCAGTAAAAGACAACATAGATCCCAGTTCTTCTGGGACAAATTGATCACCAAGTCGAAACCTTCTCTAGGCAGTTCTCTGTGATTAAATTTTTTAAGCATCCCCATCAATTATGAATCATTAACAGACTGCTCCAATAGCCTCCCCACCTATCCTCCTGATGTTACGTGTCTGAGGAAACACTAATGTTTTCATCAATTCCACAATAAAGACTTGTGAATAAATTCCTCACAAAGACAATCGTGCACAATATTTGAAAAGTGCTGACTATGTTATCCTCTTAGCCCATCGATCGCCCTGCTAAAGCCCCAACTGACTGAATTAATCCCATTAATCACATTAGTTATTTTAAAAAGACTCATTTCAAATTCCATTAATAAGTAAATAAGTAATGACTTCCAAAAGCTTCATCCATTGTCCCATTTCTCCATCGCTACACAGATCACACTCTGTGTGTGTGTGTGAGTGTTTGTGTGAGTGTGTCACTGGTTCTAAAGGAAGAGTCATACATTTTCTTTGAATTCAGGCCAGAATTAGTCTTTGGAAGGCATACACTCTAAAATAAAGGGGAAAAAAATCCTTCACTCCATCAGCCTGCATCACGACTTTCTACTCATACATTTTTAATTTTTTGAGATTTTTAAGAAACTTTGCTTGAGTACTGTAAAGAGTGAACAAGAGTGAGGATTGTGAGCCATTATTTTGTAAACTTGGTCTATCACTGCAATAATTGTGTTTTTTGAGAAATACACCCAGTCACACTTATGTAACATGAGCCAATCACAACCTCACAGTCACAGTCAGTGTGGAAAATGTGTGAGAGAAAAAACATGATGCTTGTTGTTTATAATGTGTCATATGCAGTCTGTACACTGATGTACAGTCTACAGTCAATCTGTATCAAAATCACGTCCACATTTAAGAGCTCTTCATCAGATGCGTCATAATATTTGAACAGTTGATTAATCAAATAATCAGTTCTTTGTTGCAAAAACAGCATTTACTGCATTTTTGACATTCTGTATACCAGATTAATAAATTGATTAATCACTTTTATTTAAAATATAACTTTTATTTAAAATATTTAAATAAAAGTGCACCACTTGTATTTATAATATGCCATATTTTCCTTGTAAGAAATTACACCATGTATCATATCTAGAATTTGTTGGATTTGAAAATTTCCAACAATCCTTGTACACATCATGTGCAGCAAATGCTTGCTTGTATGCAAAAACAAAAAAGCTTAAAATAGCAATGCTCCATCAAAATCACTTTATTTTACATGTCTCATTTGAAATGTATCCAAACTGACTGAAAGTGAAACTAACCGCTCACTAACCAGCAGGAATAACAAGATTGCTTATTGCAACTCCAAGATTCTGTCTTTAGCATTTAACTTGTCTAATCCCTAAGTTTTTTAAATTCAATGACTATTTTATGGTGGAGAGAGGGTCATGCATTTTCCTCCAAGTCACACGGGGAGGCACAAAGAAAAATATTTAAAGCTTTGGGCATGGTCTTGAAACAAAAACAATAAATGAATACATACATACATTAATACATAAATAAAACTAAAAATAAAAATGTAAAGTCCAACCACCCACCTCCATTAATAACTTAAGTAACATTCCCTTAAGTAGTTTAACCCTTTGAATCCTGTACAAATTGGCCTGATTTCTGTCAAAAACATTGGAAGAAGTCAATAAGCAAAGTAAAAAGAAATGACCCAAAGATTAGCAGGAAATTCATAAGAAGTACAAGAAAAGTACCTATATATATATATATATATATATATATATATATATATATATATATATATATATATATATATATTTAATATCTTTTAAAAATATGTAAAAGAAAGTAAAACCAAAAGAGAAATAAATAATGTGGAGAAAGTGTTTTTTTTAATTATAATTTTCTATAAACTATTTTAATTATGTAATTATGAATATTAGAAATATATTTTTTTAACTAGCTTTTTTCTTTTTTCCTCATCATTTTTTGCCATTTTTTGCCTCTAAATATACTAATTTCTTTAAGGATTATTTATTACCAAGGTTCTCTTTGACTCTTTCCCCATGTTTTTGCCAATTTCCAAGGGTTCAAAGGTTTTAATAGCTGTTAGATGTGTGTGAAAGCAGTGCAAGAAAAGGGGGGTCACTCCTGGTTTCAAAGGGTTAATAAATTCAAAAGGTGGGTCTCCTGTTTTACTGAGGTACATTACGTCCACCACTGCTGAAAAATGGACCCAGTCCAAATGATTCACACATCTTGCCTGTGTGAGTCCCTCGTCCAATCCTAATTCTTGTCGGAGCCATTTCAGCTGCCAGAAAAGCAGCCACCGAGCTGACATGCTCTTTTAGAGCTTAACAAATTGACAAAGATTTGTAAACAACAACAACGTCATATCTCAGCACCAATGTGACTCCTACTTGAATAAAACATCAGACCACACACAAACTCTCAAGTCCCCCCCTTTTTCTTTTTTCTTTTTTTCTTCTACAGACTTCTCTGTACCCAAAGCAATTTTTTTCAGTTCATGGTCCAATTTTGCAGTCAGTGGAGTGTGGCAGAAGCATGGGCTAACGTCAACACAAGATTGTGAAATGCATAACAGGCTTTGTTACAGTTCAGAGCTGTTTATACCAATCTGCGTGTTGTAGGAAACAGAGAAGAAGAGCCTGCAGGGCTCGAGGGATGGATGTTGGGAAATGGAGCGTGATGTTTGTTTTCTGGTTTCTTTAACCTTTTTTTGCCATTCACCAGGCACAACAATTAAAAGGCAAATTTTTCAGTTACCACAATGACCTTGCAAACATTTAATTGCAGTTGGTAAAATGAGCAGTAGTATTGAGTTATGAACAATTTCTCACAGAATAAACAGCAGATGTGCAAAAATGTACAGTTGGCATTTAGATGTAATAAATGGACAGATGGTTTCTTTCTTGCATCCTGGTTATGGCCTTGTTTCATTGTCCTCTTTACTTTCATTCATCTCTTTAAAGCTGCATTAATCAATACTGGATCAAATAATGGATATGGAGTGATGTAAAGGGGTTTGCATGTGGTGACAAACCCACAGTGAATAGATACAATGGCTTAATGGAAAGACCCACAAAATATTACATCGTTTTACACAAAGCATTTGTTCCCATGCTAAAGAGATGCTGAGTGGCTTTCTGCACATCAAAAAACTCAAAAAGCCCAAAGTAAAAGGTATTTTTCAACCTGGTCTCTATTTTATTGACAACCTGCCTAACTCTGTGTTGCATAGTCTGCATGTGTTTTAATGCATACAAACATATTATCAACCCTCAACTGCATCTTTTAATATTTTATTAAGGGTCTACGTTATCACTTGTATTTTACTCTGCTTCGGTCTTTTGCTGTTTCTTGTTGCTATTGCTGCTCTGGCTATTTGTGGTAAAAAGCTATATGTTGTTGCTTCATGCTGCATGCATGGATATTTTGTGCTAAAATGCTACATGTTGTTGCTGTGCTATTGTTTTGTTCTACTGTTTCTTTTTCGCTCTGCATGGTTTGTGTTCTGTCTTTGTAGTTTCTGTTTGTTGTAGCTGTTGCTGTTTTTCATGGTGTCCAGCTGCCGTTGTTATGTGAATTTAATAATTTTATAAGTTTCTAAACATCTAGCCAAATGCCTAAAGTTAAAAATTAGCCTGATGTCTCACACTGGCACATTTACAGAAATATTTTGTAATGTGTGTTTTCCTTACTAATCAAATAAATGAATGAATTCCCCCATGTTTTTGTGCAGTCGCTCTGATGTCATCAGAGCTTTTTAGCCTCTTTTGGTTCATTGTTTTATTTTTTCAGTTTGCAAACTGCCCTTATCAACTTTGTCATAAGGTAGGCATCTGTGTTCAGTGCAAAAGATCTACAATACCCCTGTACACTAACTTCTCAGCAGCAAACAGCAGACAGACACAATTCGATACTAACTGGTGAACATAGTGGAGCAATGGACTGCTAAAGAGACAAAAACAGAGCTAACTGCAGATTGGACATACATTCAGAAAATAGGCAGACACATGGCCTTAAATAAATGCTAAGTGTGTGCCAGACATGTAAACAGGCAACCTCTTCATATTTCGTGTATCATCTTTAGTCTCCAGTTTCCTGTTTTATATTGGAGGTTCAAGCCTCATCTGTCATGTCTGGTTTTACTTCCTGTCATTGTGTGTTTTTCCTACCTTAGTAATTGATTAGTTCCACATGTCCTGCAGCCTCCCCTGTTTTCATTTTCCCAGAGTGTCTCCTTGTCAGTTCATCTTCATCTTTGGTTTGTTACCTGTTATCTTTTTGTGCCTGCCTGATTTTGGGACTGTAAACGTTTTGAAATACATCTTTGAATTTTTCCAGCTGCTTTTCTGTTGTCTGCATTTGGGTCCAAGACTGCAAGCTGTTTTCTAAAAAAAAAAAAGAAAATACTGTTAAACATTTCATTTATCAAAACTGTTCAACCAAGATGTGTTTTTTCGTTGATAAAGCTGTGAACAGATTTTACAATTACTGTACATTATGTAGATCTAGTAGCTTAATGCATATACAATTCAATATTTCTGTTGATAAGTGAAAGTTTTTCTATAGTAGTTTTTCTTTTTCTATAGTAAAAAAGCAGTTTTTTGACACTGGTCTACTCTTATTTCTGTCTTTCATCCAGCGTACAAACACAAAAACCAGCATATGTGTCTTGTAGTCAGTCATGTCTCACATTTGTATGTTTTAATGGCTTTACAAACACGGCAGCACCACTCTCCATCGAAAACAAAATGCAGGAACATTGTTTGGTAAAGCCAAATGCAGAGGCTGTGCAGAGTTTCCCCAACAATAAGTGAGAGAAGCAACCAGAAAATCTCCAAATGCACTCTGCAGAATAGTGTAAAAGGGAATACAGCAAATATATTTTCCAAACCAGTGGAAATCCTGTAAACGTGTTTGTAATTTTGTTTTCGCCGTTTCTCAAATCCCCCGCGGTAATCAGGGCAGATGCACTGCACAGCCACCCAGGAAGCATTTGATGGACTGTGACTTGCAGCGTCAATCCAGAGGAGCACGAAATTGTCACAAAATCCAACAGCAGACAGCTTTGGAAGTTGTTTGGAACAGATAGAAGATTTTATGAAACGACGTAGGTTGCAGCTGTGTACAAGTACTGAATCAGCTTTCGTGCTGAATGGACTGCAGCAACACAAAGTATATTCAACACCAAAATGTTTGCTTGGAGAGTGTACTCTATGTAGATACTGGTTCATCTGAGGGCACCTTGGCCCAATGTTTTTGTAATTAAAGCTGTGTTTGTGTATTGTTTAATTCTCACATGGAAGCCAACAGAGGTCAATCAATGGACTGTATTTTTGTTTTGTGGTGATGCTCTTAGATAAACGTATCAGAATTTCTTCCCGTATCTTTATCTTCTAAGAAATTCTGGTAGCACTTGTCATACAGAAGCTAATTTATACTTAATAGGGAACTAATGAGGAAGGAATGAAGAAGTAACCACAATAAGGTATACAAAAAATAGTAGTTACTGAGGAACTAATGAGGAACGAATTAGAAACTAATCATTAGTTAATGGTCAGTACTTGAGTAACTCCCAATCCAATGCCATACAGTAACTCATCATTAGTTAATAATTTGTCAGCTGACAATGACCGAGGGAACTGATGAGGAACTAACTAATTAAATTAGTTAATGATCAGTTCTGGAGTAACTTCCATTCAGATACCAGACAATGGCTAATCATTAGTTAATGATGAGTTAATTTAGAAATGAGTGATGTAATTAATAAGGGATGAATGAGGAGCTAACTATTAGTTAATGATCAGTTCTCTGATAACTCCTAAAATTAGCCGATTGGTAAAATGAGTGAGGGAACAAATGAGGAACAACCTAATAACCAATCAATTAGTCTTTATTGACCAGATGTAATCACAGCAAAATGTAATACTGCCAGCTCCTGCATATTGTGCAACAAAGAAGCACAATAAGTAATGCTTATAAATAATGAACAAATTAGCAACAATATATGCATGGTTGGAGGAGACAGTGATCCTATTCGGGATCCCAATGGCCCGAGAGTAAAAGCTACTCCTGCGCCCCTCAGCACATGGAGCAGCATGGCAGAGAAAGGCATTTGGAATTCCAAGAAGATCCAGAACCACAGCCAATGTTTAGTCCTTCTATGTCCACGACAGCATTTTCCCAGATGCAGAGATGGTCTTGTCCATTCATGTGGTCTGGATCAAAGATGGTGTTCATCCTCTTTACCTAGCTGTTTGCGCTGATGTTAAAGTTTGACAAACTTTAACTACAAAGTTCCACAAAAAACTAAAAAGTAAAAAACAAAACTACACAACAACTGACAACATGTAACAACTCAATCATAACTACTCGAACTTTCGCCTTTTTGCTCTAAGTCTGAGTGGTTACTGAGTCCAGAAACATTACTTAATTATTACCTGACCATTTGTTGTTGTTTTTTGTGTAGGACTGCATTACATGAGTAGTTAATGAGTACTGAATCATTACTTAATTACTACTTGAACATTAGTTACCCTTTTTTGCGTCCCCTGAAGGAGTGTTGCATCATACTGAGTACTTAATGAGTACTGAATCGTTACCTAATTATTACCTGAACATTAGTTACCCATTTTGTGACCCCTGAAGTAAAGCAAAGCATCATACTAAGTAGTTAATGAGTACTGATTCATTACTTAATTATTACTTGACCATAACATCATACTGAGTAGTTAATGAGTACTGAATCATTACTTTATTATTACTTTACCATAACATCATACTGAGTAGTTAATGAATACTGAATCATTACTTTATTGTTATTTGACAATTATTTACTCTTTTTGTGTCCCCTGAAATAAAGCATCATACTGAGTAGTTAATGAGTACTGAATCATTACTTAATTATTACTTGACCATTACTTCCCCTTTTTGTGTCCCCTAAAGTAAAGTGCAGCGTCATACGGTGTAGTTAATGATTACTGAACAGTACTTAACTATTATCTTCATTATGCTTTTTGTCAGTCTTAAGAGGGGCTACACCAAATATTATCCCTCTGCCTTACACATGGTGGGTCCTTCCAGTTATTACAATGTCAACATAAATTGGATTAGCTAGGTTTTAACAATAAATAAATAAGGTTATGGACTAGAAAGGCACATAAGGCAGTAGATTCTGTTCAGATTCAAAGCCAAAACATTCAGAAATAAATCAAAAAACAAAACAAAAATATAGGTCTTCAGTTCAGTGTGTGTCCAGAGTTCAATGACTTCACCTCTCTTAAAGTTTAGTTCATTCAAATTTCTGGTCATTCAGTTTATCCAAAGTTCAGTTCATCCTACTACACACTGTGGAAGGAGGGGGCTCCAGGTGTCATGGGTAACTCACCATCAAAGCAATATCACATCATCATGATCCCTGAGGTCTATCAAAAAGCACCCCTACCTATGAAGAGGTTGAGAGGAATTTATTAATTTACATTTTAGTTCTGCTGTGCAACATTCTCAAATAAGAATATTGTACTGATCTTATCTGAAACAGCAAGCTTAACTCATTTCCCCAGGATCTCAACCAATGAGCTGTCTGTCTGTTGTACTTGGCAGGATTTATTGAAGAGAAGATACAACTGAAATAAACACAAATAGTAACACAGGTAAGTATACAAATAAAGATTTAAAAAACAAAGCACAAAATGACAAAAATAAGTATACATTTACTCATCAGCTTCTTAAACAGAACATACTCACTGGCAATACCACAAAAAGCCAGCAGAGGAAAGGATGATTGAGGATTAAAAACCTCATCTGCCCTCAGATACAAACAAAATGGCTAACTTGCTTTATACAGGAAGGATTATCTATATGGGTGCTATCAAAATAAAAGTCCAAAATTTAGAATAAATCTCTTTGCACATCTTATATATGTTATTCGTTTGTTAAATCTGTTACATCACAAATATCACAATCATGTTCAAATCAAAGACACCTTCAGTCACAGCTAAACCTAATTATAATTAGTTATTATTCCCAAAGCAAAGTATTAAATTAAAATACATACAGGGACAGTTAGTTCCTTATTCGTTCCTCATCAGTACCCTTAGTCATTATCAATTAATGAATAAACTAATGGTTAGTTACTGTATGACATTTGATTGGGAGTTACTCAAGAACTGACCATTAACTAATGATTAGTTCCTCATTCGTTCTCCATTAGGTCCTCAGTAACTACACATTTTTCGTATACCTTATTATGGTTAGTTCCCTCATTCGTTTCTCATTAGTTCCCTATTAAGTAATGATAAGCTACTGTATGACATTTGATTGGGAGTTACTCAAGAACTGACCATTAACTAATGATTAGTTCCTCATTCGTTTTTTATTAGTTCCTCAGTATCTACTCATTTTTTGTGTACCTTATTGTAGTGTAAGTGTTTCTCTCAAATGCAATTTCTTAGTTGGCTTTCCCCACTTAAATCTTAACTGTTCTTTCAACAGTTATTTGAGTCAAATTTGACCCAAACACAATAGAAAGGTTAAGTCAACCGAAAATTCTAGTTGGGAGGATGTCTTAGAAAAGTAACAAGAAATCCTGAACATTTATTCAAAGCAGCACCAGAAAGCTGGGTTAAAGAAGTTAGCAATAAAAAATACATAAGATCATTCATATTGAAGCTCTGATGGGAAAAGGGCCTTCCTCTCAATAACTTCCAGTTCATTGACTGAAACATGGTGTCAACTGGCCCATATTGAGCATGAAGATGCATTCCACTGAGGCTGTCTGAGTTTATGTAGTTTAACTCTGGTCAGTAACATTTGCCAGGGAAAAAAAGAACTGTGGGAGTTTTTCTTTTATAAATTCATATATAAATTTATTTGTGGTACCCTGCCACAATCAAAACATTTACCACCACATCTGGACTGGCACTTTTGAATTTACCGCTTAATCAAGCATTGCACCACACTCTTGGTGTGCAGAGCATAGTCTGGGCACAGATGGAGCAGCAAAACAGCAGGCACAGTGAAAGCAAAGCTTACTGATTAGTTCTGATGGGTCTAAAAATTTGAATTTACTTTTTACTGCGGACGCTGCCCCTCTCATCCATTCAACAGATCAGCTCCATGCCCGAGTTTCAAACAAACAAACCAACCAAAAGATATAAAACATTAAGAGCTCTCCCTGTACTGCATTCAAAAACACTAAATGAAAGTAAAAGAACCCAGAAGGACAGATCAACAAATTAACACAACACACACACACACACACAGGATGAAAAACCCAAAGTGGGAAGTTTGCTTCCAGCTAATAAATGTTAATATCGCCAAATGTTGAAAGTAACATAGATCAGGGCACTTTTTGGCATTATTGGTCGTACAAAGGGCAGAATTATCAAACAATAACATTAATTATTGCACATCTGGCAATGCTAATGTCAAAGTTTTAATGACATATCATCCAGCCCTAATTGGAAACCTGTTTCACAGCTTAAAAGGCGACTTCAGTCTTCTGCTGTCTCAGCACCATATGAAGTGCTCAGTGACATGACCAATTTGCAAAATTGGTGGACCAAGGAATTATTTTGGCCTTAATTTTAATCTAATCACTGGGCCATGCCAAACTCTTGTGAGAAAAATAGATGCAAAAACAACAAAATATTAAAAATACATACGACACAAAGAGCAAGATGTAATTATACAGGGGCACAAGTGACACGATAAACCAGGTTGTCAACACAGTGATTTAAAATGGTCCATGTTTGAATTAGGTAAATGCCCTTTGACATTTTGAAACTGTGATTTGCTGGTGTGACTGAAAGACAAAGACAGTATCAACAGTTCTGTGTGTGCATGCAGGATTAGCACAGAAACTCCCACAGTAGTCTGTTCACTTAAAGTAAGGGGGGGATGCTCCACTTGCTTTGCTTAGGGGTCACTTTTACAAATTCCTGGAGGCCTGGGGCCAATCAGCAGCAAACAAGCTACATGTTTCTCAGGTTATAGGACATGTCTCTGACTTTAGGACATTTCTTGAATTTTAGCGACATTTAGAGAATTTTAGTAAATTTCCAGGTTTTAAGAACATTTTTAGGATTATCGGAAATTAAGAGAATTTTCAATTCTGGGATTTTTGGTAATTTCTGGGATTTTAGGACATTTCCAGGATATTAGCAGATTTTTCAGATTTTGAGAATTTCTAAGATTTTAGGACATTTCTGGGATTTAGGAGGTTTCACAGATTTGAGGGCTTTTCCAGGATTTCAGGACATTAGGGGCTTAGCTAGGAACTCTGTAAGGAGGTGTGGGGGATCCTCCACTGGCACTGTCTTTGATCTTTGATGCTGTTTTATGCACTCTGGCACTTTATATATACATAATGTATAAAAATGATTTTCAGTATGAATCACTTTTTTTGTTGTGAATAACATAATGGTGCGGGGGCCAACCGGTACCCTATCAGGGGCCAGATTTGGCTTGGGGGCCATAAGATGAGTACCACTGCCTGTAGAGCATATAGGTTGCTGTACATTCAAAGTCTCTTCCCTACGTTTGCTGGAACAACAGCAACAGCACAGCTCCATTCTTCAAACAACAAATGAATCATTCAGATGCATCAGAAAGTCTGTTGCTTTGGATCTCGGAGCTGAGGAGCTTAAATAATACAGTCTTGGATTTCCAAGCACCGCCTGACCGCTGAACACAGGCCTGGGACTCTGCATCTGCTGTTTATCCAGACGAACATTCAAAGATTAATAGCATTCAGAGTCCAACAAGGTTACAGCAACAAGCCGCAGACGAGTGAGTTAGCAGGTTATGAACATCTTAATATGAGATCCACTCCCTGCTACAAGCACATGCAAATGAATCTCCAGACCATAATGCCCGAGTGCCACAAAGCCATGCATACAATTGAAAGGATTATTGTCTTTTTTTTTTGTTGTTGTCTTTCCTATTAAATTGCTGTCATTGGTGTAAATGGGTGGATGCGCTGCTGAACTATTATATTGTGTTTATAGGCTACATACCAGTCGTGCTATAATGGGATCAAAGATTTTCATTTTACACTGACAGACCTACACTGCAGATAATACCACTGCGGCTCAAAAACATGTCCATTACAGGCGCACTGTATGTAAAGGATGGAGCAATTTTCTCCCCCAGTATGGTGTTGAGCTTCACACATGTAGAAATACATTATTAAAATTGAAATTGTGTTTGTTTTCTGCTTTCTATAACAAAGTCGTTCAATCACACCCCGCAGTGAACACATGCTGTTTGGAGCTTTCATGTTCTGTACATGGCGTGATGTGTGCGTTGGGCTTTTCCTCCTCCCTCCACACTGTCTTTGATTTTAATTGAATAAAGAAATCTTCCAGCTACATGTGTCATTGTGTGCAGAAATGGTGTTTTTCATTAGCTCATGCTGCACTACTTGTAAATATTATGCGCTGAGGCAGTTCCCCATAGAAATATTGTTGGTAAAATGTCAAACTTTAAGCAATTAAAATGGAGCTAGTGGTTTGGAATGTTATTCCACACAGAAAATTACTGTATAAATTATATCATTAACTTGCTAAGCAGCAAAACTTCTTTTTTGAAGAGAAATTCTGAGAAGGCACAATGCAGTTAGGTTTTCATTGTCATATTTGACTGTGGTCATAATCATATCCATGCTCATTTTGAGGCAATTACCATAAACAAATGGGGCCATCAAGAAAATAAGCAGCCTTTAACAGACATTTCTACAGAACTGATTTCAGATGAGGGATGAGTCAGAGAGACCTGTTTTACACCTGTGTTCCGACCAAAGTTGAAAGACATTTTCTTGTTATTTTACATTTATGCTACATCAGTTACATTTTTCAGTATCCTAAAGCCTTAGTCATCTACCTGTAAGACTTAACGTCTGGTATGTGTTGCATGATTTATTGTAACTGGAGACAAAGGGCTTTAATTTAATTTAATTTCAAAAAAATATACTGCCAAAATACCCTGATTCAATATGTGCAATTTTCAACACCTTGTACCAAAACTTTTTGGGGACAAGAACCTGAATCACTGGCTCACTGACAAAATCAACCTGACAAAAACTCCATTTCCTCACAAGCAACTTATCCTGAAGAATATAACCTAGAGCCTCTTTCTACCCCTTGGGATTGAAGGAGGTAGATCCAACACGTTCTCATCCTAAGTCATCACATATAACCGCTTTGCAGTGGACTTAAGCGTCCAGCATATTATGCTCTAAGTATCCTTCTGGTGTTGACGTGCATCTGTGATGTCAACACAATTAGATGGTGGGATTTTACTAAACGTGGCTATATTTAGGCAACAAAAGCGCATGGCAACCAACGCAGGGTCATCAACAAACACACATGCTAACATGAATGGCCAGGATTAAGTGAAGGAGAACATTGGACTCCAGCATGAAAGTCTGGGGTTTGTTGTAAACATCCACCTCCCCTCCTGCCCGCCTTTTAGGCACCCTCATGCTTCTTATATTATGTCATTACTAGCAGCATTTAATCTTGATGCTGCAGCATTTCATGCAGACCCAACAGTTTCCATCTGACCACATTCTCAAGTGTTGCTGCCCATCTGTGTATTATGCAGCTGCGGCAGGTGCTGTCTGCCAACATATAATAACACCATGACCAGCTCTGGCCAGCATTGTTCCCACCTGGCGCTGTCCAGCTAGCTTTTGGCATTGCAATCTTACGCCAAAAGTACTGTCAAAGTGGCAGTATTCTTCAAGGTCATAAAGATTCCCTTTCACTTTCTTATCTGAGGCCTCCATCAGCAGGATGACATTAGTCATTGTTACGGTTCAGATTGTGGTCATGGTCTTTCATGTACAATTTATACGCTTTTCTGACCCAGCCATCTTTTCAGGCTTCGTCCCCCGAGATTTGGCAACGCTAATAACAATGTCACACTACTTCTACCTTTGCTCCTGGCAGATAGAAATAATTCACACAATCGTTAGCAGTATTCATCAGGTAAATGTAAACATGTCAGGTCACTTTTATTTATGTAGCCCGATATCACAAATCACAATTTGCCTCAGGGGACTTTACAACCTGTACAGCATACAACACTCTGCTTATTTCCAAACAGATTGAGCCTGAGCCACAGAGCCTCTTCACCACCATTAACCCTGGATAAAGTAGAGGCTACAAAAACACACAAAAAACTGAAGCACAACATTCACACAGACAGAGACTCACAGTAGTGGTTGTGGCTTTCATAAAGGGATCTCATCGGCAGCACCACAAGGCTTGAACCACAAAGGCTGAGACGACCCGCCAGACAGGCAATGAAAGAATAAGCAGTTAATTGAAAGTTTAGGCAAAAACATGAGTTCTGAGTTTGGATTTTATGGCCTTCACAAACGCAGGCTGACTGATGCACATAGGGAGGTTATTCCTGTGGCCTGCTCACGTCCCAGAGTTCTGTAGAGCTTAAAAGAGCATACATAAGGCTTTCAAACATAAAGTGCAAGCATGACATTACACAAAGCCAGGCCATTGTTCCAAATGGAGAGAGTGACTGCATGAATCATAGCAATGTGCACTCCTCTGTTTTTTGTATGTTGAGTAGCCTAAAGTTCAACCAAATTGAACTTTGTATCAGAATGTACTCACTCCCCATAGATTGTATATAAAGATGGATGACACGCTCCCATTTACCTTCGCTATGCTTAATTGAGGTCAAAATACTCAAGATACGGGCATTGCCATCTTGCGAGGGTGATGTCATTGAGAGCTGGATCTGCGCAGTAGCAATATCTGCAATACATGAGTTCCTGCCAAAACAACCATCCAATCAATCGCGTGCCACTCCATTGAATGCAAGCGCACAGATAATTCAATAACTTTTGTTATGCTTTTGTATAATTCAATAACTCATTAAAACCAAATTTATCATTACAATTATCACTTGAAGAAACATCAGGGTGATGAGAACTACCATCAGTGACAGACACCATATTTGGGAAACATTTTTTGGCATGTACTTTGAGTGTGTAGTTTGGCCTATGTCCACTCACTAACAAGGAGGGGTGGCGGTATGACCTATACTGCAGTCAGACACCAGGGGGAGATCCAGAAAAGTTACACATTAGGGGAACTGTCATTTTGTCCATCTTTATATACAGTCTGTTTCTTCCCAAGACACACATCCATTCTGGCATTGATGGGAGTTAGAAGTTATTATGGCACAAATTGCAATGTAGAGAAAAATGGACGAAGAATCAATGTTTTGTTTCTGAATTTTGGAGTTTTACACTTGGGCAGGAAGAGGGGGTGCTGAATTAGAAAAAGAAAAAAAAAACTTAATTCAAATGCAACATCATAATGACAGCAGCTCTACCTCATGCAAATTATGCTTACGGTATATGTAAGAGCTATGTAAGGTATTGGGGAAAAAAAGTTACCCTTTTCTTGTGAGCAGCCACATGACTGGTAGAACTTGATCAATAAATAAATGTGATCTCACAGAAATATGTGAAATAATCACATCATCTTTACACCACACAGCATGGTGGTAACACAGCATTTGACCACTAACCCTTTGAAAACTGCATCCACATAATTTTTCTTGTGCTGCACTTAGACACCTTTTATAAGAATTTAAACCTTAGACCCCTGAGCAAATTGTCTGATTTTAAAGAAAGCAATGAGCAACTTGAAAAGAAATAAAAAATTAGCAAAAAAAAAAGATCAAATTACAAGAAAATTACCCAAGAATTAGCAACAGAAAAACAAGAAAGAAAGAAATTACTTGGAAAAATGCCTAGAAATAATTACAATTCTCTCATAAATTTCTATTCTAATTTCTGAACATTTTCTCCAAGTTCATGTTTTATAATTTTTTATGATTTTCAAATATACTGCTAATTTTTGAGTAATTTCTTCTCAAGTTACTCTTTGCCTCTCCCACTGCCAGTTTGCTCAGGTTTCATGGGCTTAAATGGCCACAAATGACTGCATCTCAGGGACACATAAATGTGTTTTATTTATTTTATTTTTTTTTTTATTTGAACAAAGATCTGTGCTGTCGTTTGTCTGGTGAGAACAGTTACAATTATGTTAAAAGTTCCTGCGCTCAGGAAATTTCTCATGCATGGGGAATCTGGTCTTCATTTGGAGGAAAAATTTGATTAACAATGCCATGGTGTAAGATATAAAGTCACAAAAATCTCATTTGCTTTATGTCAGAAAGCTCCATAAAAAAAGAAGACAGTTTTGACAGAGCATAAATGTAAGCGCAGATTTTTATTTTTGCCATCTGGCTCTGTCTCAGATATTCCCTGTGAGCAGGTATTTTTAAAACTAGCCAAAGCAGGAGCAGGGAGGGATCAATACAATCCCTCCGAGGAGAAGCATAAAGAGCCGGAGCCTGCAGGTGGATGCTGAGCTTCTGCTGGCCTCTGAGATATATAGACAGCAGCTGCAGCAAATGAGCCTGTGAGTTTACCAGCTTAATGTTAAATGATTACAGTAAAACTCTGTTGTCACTGTTGTTTTCTCTGCATAGTCTGTGAAGCTTTATGAGCATGCAGAGAACTTTATAGCTTTTAGTTGTGTTGTAAATTCCTGTAGATTCTGCTAATAGAGACAAATGGCTCATTTTGATTAAAGGTCCGATTCCCCCTTTTTTTTCTGCAAGTCAGCATGCAGTCAAACATTTCCATAACTCACTTTGTTCCAGATCTGACTTCACAAGCATGCTTGCTCTCTGCAGCTATCTCTTATGGATGATTTAGAATTCTTTCACGTGAACAACATGTGGAGTGTAACAACATTATGTGTCATATATTATAAATTCACCATGCTGCCGCCTTTCTATCATGTGATTATGTTGCTCAGAATGTGACACAGCAACATGTTCTCATCCCAACTCTTCACATGTTGTCACTTCATCAGTGGACTTCCACGTCTACGTATTATGAGTTAGGTATCCTTCTGCATCTGTTGTTTAGACTCGTACGCCTAAAGCTCTGACAGAGCGGCGTTGTTAGATGAGTTCAGAGTATGGGTTAAAGAGGCACATAGTAAGGTGTAGATAAAAACATTCAACACTGGACATATCAAAGTCTGAGTTTGTTCAGCCCTGCCTTATAAGCACTCTCATGCTACTTATACTTATATTAAGTCATTACTGGCAGCGTTTTTCTCCCTGACGGCGTCTCGATGCATTTCATGTACACGCCCACAGGTTCCATCAAGCCATGCTCTGTGACACCGCGTGTGTGCGTATCAGGCAGACGGAGCAGTCCGGCTGTCCACTGGCATATAATAACACCAACATAATTGGGTGTAGTGTTATCATGAAGTTCTTGCCTGACAATGTCCAGCTTGCGTCCCATGCACACACAAAAAAAAAGCCTTTTGGTTTTTGCGCACTTATACCAAAGGCATGTATTTCAGCAAGATAGGGCACAAGATTTAGAGGTTAATGGTTTAAAGTAAACGGTTAAGTTTTAAACACAAGGTTGTGTCTGTATCACCAAGATTTTAGTGAATGAAGCCCAGTGAGTCTGTGTACAACACTGCCCAACTCAATAGTTTGGGAAGGACATTTTAAAAGCTTGTGGCGTCGTCCTTTCAACATCATATCTTACAATTTTCTTTCTGATAAAAACAAATTAAAACTTTCCCGGATCATCAACCATGCAAGTAAAATAACAATCACGTCACAGTCCTCACTATCAGATCTCTGCAGTTAGATGTAAAACAACAACATCACAAAGGATCCTTCACACCCCCCGCACACACACACAACGCATTCTACTCATCAGGCTCCATATCATCCAACAAGACATCCCACGTCCACACAAACAGTACATATACATGTAGACATAGAATGCCTCAGAAGATATGTATAGGATTCTGAAGAGGTCGGTTGATGAAGCAAAAAAACTAATTATTGGTTTTTGGTCTAAGGATATGCAGATTGTTTTGTAACTCTAAGTTTAGTGAGACCTTTTTAAAAATGAAAAGAGAATCAGGAGAATCTGTATTTGCTAAGGACAAAGGGCAGTAATTCTGGACTAAACTAAAATTGCATTCTTTTGGAACAATAAAAAGCAAAACTGATGGAGAATTAAACTGTATATAAATAGTCTAGAAAGTAAAGCATGTGCTCAGCTGCGATGTGGTATTTTACCTTTGATGGTTGAAACTGGACAGTCTATTAATCAAGAAGACGAAAAGCAGATCTGTCCAATGTGCTGTCTAAAAAATGACTTCCATTTTGTTTTTTGTACATTTTATAATAAAATGCATGACACTTTTTTTAGTGAGATAAAAATAGATACCAATTTTGAAAATTTAGAAGATTCCCAAAGACTGAGATATCTGAAAGTGATGCCACTCCAAGTCTCAAAGGGTTACACTTTGAAACAGGCAAAGAGCAACTTACTAAAAAAATAAATAACTAAATAAGAAAAAGTTACAACAAAGAATAGTAAAATAACAAAAACAGGAAACAACCATAAAAAGTTAAAAAAATAAAAAGTTTCAGTTATTTTTCTGTAGCCTAATTTGAATATATGATTATAAATAGAAAAATATAAATATAATATAACTATAATATAAAAAAACAAAAACTATGATATAAAATATATATATATATATATATATATATATATATATATATATATATATATATATATATATATATATATATATATATATTTTTTTTTTTTTTTTTTTTTTTTTTTTCCCAGTTATTTATAATTTTCTAATGGTTCTCTCTTTCTTTTTTTTCTTTTTTTTTACAGGTAATTTTTTAGGTCACTCTTTGGTGTCTTTTACTGGTTTTAGTTTTCATTTTATTTTAATTTTTTCAATTTGGGGGACCTTTTACACCAAGCTGCTGACTGCATTTTTCCGCAATGTGTTTTTTAAAGAAATCAAACCAATTTTCTCACACTGCAAAGGTTTAAATACTTTTGAAAGGCATCTGAATGCAGCACAAAAAAAACCCAAACTGATGTCGATCCAGGTTCCAAAGGGGTAAAGATTCTGTGTGTTGTATTGTAACATGCCACTACTACTTTTAGCGCAGTGTTTGTTTGTGTGTGTATGCTTACACTAGAGCAGCAACCCAAAAAGAAAAAGAAGAAAAAAAAGAATGACAAGAAAAACACAGCTCAGTCCATTAATATCGGGCTGTTGCTGTGGAATTTGTTTTCTCTTGTCAGGCGGTTGTGGCTGTCACAGTGATGAGTGGGGCTGAAGCGCTGAGCGCCTGCATCACTCTGACGGAAAACACAGAGATAGAGCAGGAGAGGCAGAGCAATGAAGGGTGAGTGGGAGAGAGGAAGCGGGTGAAGGAGAGGGGACAGGAGAGGGGAGAAGAACAACGAAAAAGACAGAAAATGACAATGGAGGAGAGGACTAAGAGTGACAGCAGTGGTGACTGAAGACGGAGACAGAGAGTCGCAGTCTGTGTAGCAGGTTGGCTCTCAGTGTGAGTCTGAATATGTACACACACACAGTCTTCATCAGATTGACATAGGACCTGCTCTAGAGCACAACAAGCATTTCCTTCCAGCACGCCATATCTATTGCGAAGCCTGTCAACTCATGGCATTTGTCAGATTGGCTGCATTTAGCTGTGAACGCTTTCAGCTAAAAAACTTGAAGTGGCATCAGCAGACAGTCTTCAAGTTCCTGAAGCACTTGTTTAGACTATTTGTTTGGAGGATGTTGTGTGTACATGTTTGGATGTTTGTGAAGGAGGTTTTGTTGTCGCTGCTGAACCCACCGCAGGCAAATTGTGGGAGACGGTTTGCTTGTTTGCTCACAGATCAGTTTGTTTGCAGTTAGAGTCGAGCTGCAGCAGTCAAACATTGCAAATTTTATCTAAGGACCAAAAATTCAGGCACTTCCTTAAGATTAAGACCTTGAAACCTAAGCAATTTGGCTCAAATGAGGAAGTTAAGAATGAATAAGCCCAAAATCAGCAAGACAATTGTAAAAAAAAAAAAAGTGCAAGAAAATTACCAGAAAATTAGAAAAAAAAAAAAAAAAGTGATAAAAACCCCAAACAAACAAGGACATGGCCTCAAAAAAGTGTTTAAAAATTATAATAATTCTGTAACACAATTTTAAAGGGGAATTGTGTTACATGATTATTAGATTTTAAACATAGTTTTTCCCTAGCCTTTTTTGTCCTAGACATTTTTTCCTAGATTTTTTTTTTTACTTTTAAATTGGATCATTTTTTAAGGAAACTGTACCAATTTGCACAGGGTTCAAAGAATTAAATGCTTGCAAAAGGTGTGTGAAAGCAGAACAAGAAAAGTGATATCACTCCAGGTTTCAAAGGGTTAACAGTCTGTTAAAACGATTATGAGTGTATGATTATCTGTGCACTTATTCATTGAGGAAATAACAACTGAAAATTACTCAAAATATTTTGTTGAAATAATTTGAAAAGTAAGATCACTGGCAAAGGACAGTATGATTCATTCGTAGCATTTCCATTTACAAACCACCTTTATTTTTAGCTTCAGAAGAGAGAATTTAACAAAAATATGTTGAACTCAAATCCACTTTACATTACTCCAAGAGCTTTCATTCACATCTCATGAATCACCTGCTCGTTCCCACTCCCAACCTGTACTTCATCACTTGTCAGTGATGTTGGTGTCAGACTCTGATGTAAAAAAGGTACCTTTTGTGGCAGTATGATATGCAACAGGTAGCAGCAGTTTGTAATGTCACTGGGCTGCTTCTGTAACATGAAGAGATAGTAGGTACTATAGGGTGAATGGGAGGAAAGGTGGATAGGTCCAAGAAATCCAATCCTTTCACCTGCGTGCCTAGCCTGTTCTCATTCCAAACTCTGGACATTGCCTGATGATGTCAGGTGAGAACACAGCCGCACAAAACCAGTCAAGTTGTTTTTATACTCCAGCAGATGTCCTGATCACACCTGTTGCATCCACACGATGCGCTTACAGATGGCATAAGTTGAGAATCGACTGGGTGACACCTGCCGCATCCACATGAAACGTGACAGGATGGGGTCAGGTTGAAGCCTGATGATGTCATTTTTTGCTCATACACTTTCGCACAGGGGACATTAGAGTAAGTATAAACTTAGCTTTGTCAGCAGGAGCACAATTAAGTAACTTTTGAAAACAACCAAGGTGGCTCCAACTGATGTGGAAATTTCTGAGGTAGTGAGGTAGTTGAAACAATGTTGGTACTGGCATCGAGATGAGGGTGCCTATAGGGTGGGTAGGAGGGGAGTTGTATGGGTCCATATGGGGGTCCATGTGAGTACAAAATCAGCAATAAGAATATGTATGCTAATTCTTTAACACAAATCTATCAATCTGGGCAAATCTTTTTTGGCCTCTCTGGTATATGTTATACATTAAACCAAAACAATTCACACCAAGTCTTTTTTACAGAACAAATGTGTCATATCTTTCTCTATGCATTTATTCCAAGTTGGCCATTCTGTGCATTCCTCCATCATTATGGCTGCTTTCTCATTTGGCCGCTCTGGACTGCATGCAGGATGAGACAGGAGGCGCTTCAGTTAGATCCATGTTTTATTTACTGGACTGTAGCCACTTGGCAGCAAACATGTGTTCCTTCGAAAGCCTGGCTTTGTTAAAAGGACAGGCCTGGCAGTTTGCTGTTGGGAAGATGCAAGCTGTGAAATTCCAAATATGAGAGCAACATACATTAAGGTGCTAAAGGCTATTTCTATTCGGTGCAGTCCACAGAGGACGGCTGCACTGTGTTTGTGCACGCTGAATCACATCCCGGTTGTTTTTATTGAACATAATGTGCAGCTATGAACATTTAATATGGTTCTTTCCTGCTTCTATAAAGATTTTCCCTCTCTCTGTTAGCTTGGTGACATCTGTTGATATCCCGGTGGCTTGCTGACATCTATTATTGAGCTTGAAAAGGATGCGTTCAATTGGATAATAACAAGTTGCAAGCCGCAACATTCCTATGTGTTTGTACCCTTTCAGAATCTGCCTTTCAGAGAGCCAGAGGAGTGCTAGTTTACTGTTCTGTCCCTCACAGCAAGGCACCTCTTCAATCATTAAAAAGGCGTTTGGTCTGTATTGCTCATACCAGCAGCTCTCAGCCACTTCCTTCACAGCCCGCGTGAAAGCTGTGTGTGCACTCAGAGGCTCGGGTAAAAAACAGTAATTTCAAATATGCATGAAACCACCGGCTCCCCTGAACCAGAGTGTCTCTCACAAGAGGGGTGGCACAGGGCCCCCCTGGAATCTTACTGGCCCTACTCGTGGCCTCCCTACCTGAGTCAGGAGGTGATAGGTAGTATCATGGACTACTTAACAGGTCTATCAGGTACAGGCCTAGATGCCCCTGAAATGAACCCCTATTTTAGCAGCAAAGAATACAATTAAATCCTTGCTGCAAATACTTTCTGAGCTATATTAAATTGAATACATCACAAAGACTTTAAGTTCAGATGTTATGAGTTTATATATAAATGTTTTATTGGCAGCACTTTCTATGAAGACCACTTCTATATTTATATCTATCTATCTACATCTATATTCATAATGCTTTATGAATACACTCATAAACACACATATTTGTACTGATACACTATAGCAACAGTCATAAACCATTATAGATGTGACTTATAATGAGTGGCAATAAGTGGCAAGGGTCTTATGGATGCTCTTGACCTGTCATATATAGAGGTTGACTGATGAGGCTTATAATGCATTTTAAATACTCACATCTACACACATAAACTGTAGTAAAGACTCATAGTGTGATATAACAGTCCATGCTGTATCATCAAGTCATCACTGTATGTGTTATGAAAGTGAGGTACATATTGATGCATTTATAATAATTTATGATTCATCGTAATGCTTCATTGCTGGTGTTAAGTAAAGTGTAATCATTTCCATACATTCATAAGAATCTATGCCACGTCATAAGTGACATGGATACATGTTCATAGAAAGTGTTACCGTTATATTTAAATGTTATAATTTGATGGCTGCATCACATTCAGAAAAAGTTAGGCCAAGTGCATGTTTAGCACTGTGTGATGTAACATTTCCTATTAACAACAAAAAATAAGTGCAATGTTTGGTTCTAAAAATGTTCTGAGAATAGTACAATGGAACTAATGCAATTTTTAGTAACATATTCAGCAGCAAGTTTTCATTCAACAAATCACATTACATTACATTTTCATTAAAAAAAATATCTGTAACCTCAGACCTCAATAACAGAGTTATAACAGAAGTATAATCTCTATAATAACAGAGATTGAGTTTTGCTTTGAAAATGTTCTTCTTTTGTCCTCGCATATTATTGAGGGAACATTGTATAAAAGAACATTCTATGATCTGTCACCTCTCATAGTCACCTCTTTGGTGACCTCTCAACATCACCAAAACATCCTCAGAATGTTGTAGCTATAATGTTTTGTTTTAATCAGCATTTAACCTTATAGATAAGCATTCTTAAAATGCTCTTTGAACATAAGATTAAAATGTTTTCTTCAAATAAAAAAGAAATGCAACTTTTAGGTAATGTTAGCTAGTGTTGTAGGAATGTTTCTTGGTAGCTGAGGACAGTAAGTTCTTAAGGCGCTTTTTTTTTTGTGTGTGTGTGTGTGTGTGTGTGTGTGTGTGTGTGTGTGTGTGTGTGTGTGTGTGTGTGTGTGTGTGTGACTTCAGTTGCCCAGAAGTCTGGGGTCTCCATTGTTAAATTTCAGGTGATTTTCTTGCAGCTTGTGACTGTATATTTCACAGAAATTAAGCCAATTTTCCCAGGTTTCAAGGGGTTAATAAACCCACCCCTGCTGTCCAGACATGAGTGCCTGAAAAGCAAAGAGGTTTAACAGTGGGCTCAGACATGCCACTTGATAGGAACACACATCCTCCAATTGTTGGCATCCAAATTCTCCTCAGCGTGATTCCCCCACTTCAAACAGCCCCCTGTCTCTCTGATCCGGGCCTCGAGACAAAAGATTACTGATGCCCTTGACAGTGTCCCATGTCCTGCTCTAAGTCCCCTCCTCACTCTCTATCCCTTGGTGTCTCTCTGCAGGAGGTGCGAGTTAGCCCCTGAGTTTTGCATTATGCGCAGGTTCAAAGTCAACTGATATTAAAAAATAACAATTTTCACAATGTGGTCTGTGGGCACAGTAAGGTGGGTGCTTACGGTTCAGTAAGCATTTGTTCTTTTCAGTCGCTATCATTGCATCATTAGCCAAAAAATAATCCCATCCCTGTAATTAGCCAGAGGTCATTTCTCACCTGGAGTTTACTTCAAGAGAACTTCCAATTCCAAGTCTGCTCTATATTCATCTACACCAAAGACAAACTTTTCTTTGCCATGCTTTCTGGCTAATAAAAAGCTAAAGAATATAATTTTGAAAAAGTCTGAAATGGTTAATAACTTAACTGTGGTTGTGCATAACATTCCTTCTCTCTGCACTCGCTCTGTTTATGAATTACAAATCTGGATTACACAGTCCCAAGGGTATCTGACAAATTAACCTGTCAGCAGTAGTATGTCCATCCTTTTTCTTTATGTATGCTGGAATAGCCTTTTTTTCATTTCTACTGTATTACTAATGGAGAATTTTTTTAAGTTTCTGTGTTTACAAGTTTCTGTGATTTAATTCAAAATATAAACAGCCCTGCAACAGTCTGGCTCCTGCCCCCCCCCCCCCAACCATTAAAAAGACAAACAGTGACTATGAATAAAAAAAAGAAATCGTAAAGGATACCATCTGTATTTTTCAACCTGGACCCTATTTTACCATGTTTCTAATAGGGAAAATTATTAATTGAGTTTAACTGGAGGAGTTTAAGTACCTCAGGGTCCTGTTCACAAGTGAGGGAACAATGGAGCAGGAGATCGACAGGCGGATTGGTGCAGTGTCTGCAGTAATGCGGACTCTGCACCGATCTGTCGTGGTGAAGAGGGAGCTGAGCCGAAAGGCAAAGCTCTTGATTTACCAGTTGATCTTCATTCCTACCCTCACCTATGGTCACGAGCTTTGGGTAGTGACCGAAAGAACGAGATCGCAGGTACAAGCGGCCGAAATGAGCTTCCTCCGTAGGGTGGCTGGGCTCTCCCTTAGAGATAGGGTGAGAAGCTCAGTCATCCGGGGGGAGCTCGGAGTAGAGCTGCTGCTCCTCCGTGTTGAGAAGAGCCACATGAGGTGGCTCAGGTGTCTGATTAGGATGCCTCCAGGACGCCTCCCTGGTGAGGTGTTCAAGGCACGTCCCATCAGTAGGAGACCCCACGAAAGACCCAGGACACGCTAGAGAGACTACGTCTCTCAGCTGGCATGGGAACGCCACGGGATCCCCCGGGAAGAGCTGGACAAAGTGGCCGGGGAGAGGGAAGTCTGGGCTTCCCTGCTTAGGCTGCTGCCCCCGCAACCCGACCCCTGGATAAGCAGAAGAAAATGGATGGATGGATGGATGAATGGATGGATATTATTTTTAAATTGGTCCAGTATACAACAACAATCTAGATCAATAAATATGACTACAGCTAAGAGGAAAAATATGTGTGTGACTGTGGGGGAAACTTTACCTTTGATGCAGTTAAGGGGCTGACACCATTTCTTTTCTATCCCTTAATATTCTGAGATTAAAGATTTTATGATGTCTCTCAGAAGACCATAGTTAACTGTAACAAAACTTAAAGATAATCAAACATGTCACCTTCAGTTGCGGCATATGCCATGGTTCGGTGCCATTCCCATGAATATTCTACATAGGCTTGCACCTCCTGCCAACAGATTATCAGAAGACTAGGGTACAGATTTAAGAATGGTTGTGTTGTTAGCATATAGAATGGATGGCCACCAGCAGAGACTGAGTAGTTTGCAGATGGTGTTGTGTCAAATTATAGCACTGTCTGTGCAGCCTCCCCATATTTAAATGACAATGTATCATTGTGTTGCTCTTTTTATTCAATTTATGAAAAGCCTTTCTTGCAAAGACAGTCAAATATATAAACACTAACCTTTCTTGTGGTTAGATCTCACCTAACAATGACAAAAGTTTTGTCTTTGCAAAACTGTGATGTCCACCTTTCTGCAGATGACACTATTTTATTTGGTTGGACTGACTGTGAAATTGGCTACTGAAAAAAATGCTTTGCAAGCTGCCCTTGCAAATCTCTAATTAATATTAAATGCAAATAAAGTAAAATATATGCTGTTCTCTGCAGTTTGGTTATGTTTTTATTTATGTACTCAAGTCTTCTTGAAAGTGAGATCTTAATCTCCGCAGGACTTACCTGCTTAAATAAAGGTTTACATATTTACCAGCAGCTTGCACGGGAGCACCAGGACAGGCTCACAGAGCTGTGCAACGACTCAGCCTTATGTCATCCCTGTACATGTGATACAGAGGCAGAGTACAGAATGTGTGTGCATCTTTGTATTGACTTCTTAAATTCACTGTCCTTTTCAGTCTACTGGGTCTTGATAGGAAATGACCATAGAATGCCCAAGAGATTTAAACTATAGCACTTTCCACTGTACTGTCCTGAACAGTCAAGTGGAAGAGCCTATGCAGAATTCAGTTTATGCCGCTAACTTGGCATTTCGAGATGAAAGGTTCAACATTTTACACCTATGCTTTCATGCTGCTCCACCCTTAAGAGAAAAGGGAATGTGTATGGTAAGGAGGACTCATGTGGGCACACTGTTTTCTTTCAGTGGAACTGCTCCTAAATGCTATCACTCCATGTCCCAGATACATTTATTTTATAATTTTTGCCTTGAAAAGAAAAAGCTTGTTGACAAAATCCTTATCAAGGTCTACTCTGAGTATGGAGATTGTTTAGTTGTCTTGGACATACATCCACACGTCCCCTTGTTGTCAACGCGACCTATGTATGATATATACTGTATGTCATATGTACATCATATATGACCACCTGTTATGGAAATATGGTAGCCTAAGTACCAGATGAAGCTACATCTGCTCATATGTTTTCTTTGCTGTGGCAGATGGTAAATAGACTGTATTTATAAAGTGCATTATTTTCTTAGCAACCACTTGTGGAGCTTTACAACAAATGCACCATTCACACACATATCCATACACTGGTGGCCAAGTGAATCATACAAAGTGCAACTTGTTTATTAGATAAACATTCATTATCTTGCCCAAGGACACTTCAACATATAGAGTGCAAGGGCCCTGGATTGAAAAAACAGCCTGATTGGCATATGACTAAACTACTTCCTGAGCCACAGCTGCCCCAACACATTCTCATTCCAAGTCGTCACATATTACAGCTTTGATGGGAAGCAAACACCGCACTCCCGCATGAAAGTCTGGGGTTTGTTAGACCAATCCACTACTCCTCACGCTGCCCTATATACATCCTTGCGCTTCTTATATTATGTTGTTACTGGAAGTGATTGTAACCCTTTGAAGTGAGCAAATTCACTTAATTTCTTTTAAAAACATGAGGAGAATACAATAAGCAACTTCACGAAAAAAGGTCCAAAAATTAGCAGAGAATTTGTAAGAAAAAATAAAAAGAAAAAAAGAAATGAAAAATAAAATCTATAAAACAAGAATTATATAGTAAGAAATAAAGTCATTTTTCGCTAGTTCTTTTGATAATTTTCTAATAATCTTCCATTTTATAACACTATTTTTTAGGTTATTTTCTTGTCATCTCTTCCTAATTTCTTGCAATTTTTGTGACATTTCTTGCCAAGTTTCTTATTGCCTTTTTTCTCTTATTTTTGACAGAAATCAAAGCAATTTGTTTAGGATTTGAGGTGTTAAATAGCTTTTGAAGGGCGTCTGAACACAACTCAAAAAAACTGATGTCGATCCAGGTTTCAAAGGATTTCTTACATTCGTTTACATTTGTACATATTTTGAGTACAGTGACCCAGTGTTATTCCATCGCTTTAAGATGTCATAAAAGCACCTGTTTCCTGATGAAATAAGACAGATTCAACCTTTTTATTAACCTTCAAGCCAACTATTACCTGACGTCCTTTATGTGAAATCCCCCTGTGGAACAACCACTCCCACAGTATGTGCCAATTTCCATTAGACAAGGTACACTTGTGGCAAACACTAAAACAGAGAAGAAGGAGCCAAGAGACCAACCCTATATTAGACAGCATGCACCAATTTCTCAATGAAAAATGGAATGGCGCATCATCTAGGTCACATGAATTCTCATGGTCCCCAAAAGAGCTCTCAACATAATATATATTCCAGAGATGAAGAGAGGAAGAAAAGGAGAAAGTGAGCAGTAAAATGAGAAATACAAGTGGCAATTCCACATTTCTGTCTTTCTTTTTTCTTCTTCATCTCCCCTGACTCTTTAACCCCTGTGTCACTGTATACCTATTAGGTATATCGTCCTATCTTTTAGAGTCAGGGGATGATGGAGCTCTGTCATGTCGGATCTGCTCCGTGTCAGGGCTCCCACTGTTTTGAGATGCACCCTTTGAATTCACAGCAGGATCTGTCAGCACAGGAAATGTCAAAGCTAAGCACTGGGAATGGCTTCTGAAGGGCTTTAGAGTTTGTCTTTGACCAGAGCAACAATGTTCCATATTTCTGCCTTTTAATTAAAACTATATTTGTGGTTATCAGTGTTTTGCTACCTCTGATTGTTTGATGTATAATAATATATAATAGTTGTATAATTATAATTTACTAAAGGCAAGAACTTTGCGAAAGGTGAAAAAAGAGAGGGTATAGATTATTAGAAAATGATTAAAAACATGAGGGAAATGAAAATGGGGGGTTCAGGGTTTTTTTTGGGGTTTTTTTTTTTATCTTTCTATTTCTGCTTTATTTTAGAGATACATTTATCTCTAAAATTAACTTTCTACCAATTTCTTGCTATTTTTTGGGTTGCTTATTGCCTTTTTGAAATCTAGCTAATATGTTCAGGTTTCAAAGGGTTCAAGTAGGTAAAATAGACATCAGGCTGCCTATTTGGCTTGTCAGTGCAGTAAAGTAAAACAAAAAAATTGAAAAAGGATATTGTTTCCTTAAAATGATCCCCCACAAGCAGCTGTCAATATCAAACAAAGTTTACTGATAATCTTGAAGATTTTAGTTTCTTTAGCAGCACCTATAAATGGCAGCTGCAGTGTGTTTGTTGGCAAACTGTGTACTTTGTGATGTGTAGTCCCCTTTGAAGCACTGATTGTCCAGATATGGAAATCTTGAAAAGTTTGTATTTTGATCAAGGTGATTCAGTTTTTTTTTCTTTTACAGATATTTTCCTGCCATCAGTTGTGTGAATACCCACTGTCTTGAAGGCTTTCCTGGCCACTCAGCAGCCAGCTCCCTGACACAGGAGGCTCGTCAGCTGATTAAGCTCACCTGGGTCCTTAGTCTTTAAAAGCTGATCCATGAGTTCACTCAGTTTCTCCTCTCTTACAGCTGGCATCCACCCTGCAGCACCCTCAACAACTCCACAACACATATATCACACATCCATACTACTGCTTTTATCGCAGATCTTCTCTACTAAAACTGCTGTTTTCTACTAACCCTTTGAAACCTGGGAAAATTGGCTTGAAAAGAGCCTAGACAAATTCTAATGATTTTGTAACATAATTTTAAATATGTATTTGAGATAATTATACATATAGCTTTTCTGTATCCTTTTTCTTTGAGTCTGCCTTGAGTTTAAAAAATATTGTAATAATATAAGCCAGTTTATGACAAAAAAAAGTAATTTGCCAGCCAAGTCCTTGTATGGGCACATACATCCCACAAAGGTTCCTACCCACTAATACCTCCCACAGGTGCACTGTCTGATTTTAGCCTCCCTACCAGTGGATTACAGAATAGCTCATATATGACTGTTAACAGTTGCATTTTTTAACATGTTAACATTTTGAAGTTGCACCGAATACGACAAAGTTATGAATATGAAATGAAACTCCTAGATGATTTTAAGAAAACATTTAACATACATCATGGTTTGGCTTCAGGTCCAGAAACACCAAATTGAAATTAAAGAACTAGCAGCAATGAAAGTCATCTGTTGCGCTGCCTCAAGCCTCAAGCTGTGTATTGTCCAAAAAGTTGCACGTGAACACTAGGCGAAGACCATAGCAAAGGCAGTCTGTAGAGTCTGTAGTTTGGTAAAGTCGAGCATGATGTATTTCACAGCTGGCAGCAATAAAAAGCTATTAAAACATTCAAAAGTATAGCCTTACATGTCACTTCTATTCACACCATGGGTATGACATGAAGTACCCTATTGGTATTTGTATTACTTTAAGTGTATTTTAATTGTAATTTTTAAATGGTAGCTATAGCCCTGATACGGGTTGTATATATTCTTGTGCCACTGTCATTTTTCTCTCTCCTACAACTGTCCAGGTGTGCTGTGTCACCTAATGAGGTGCACTGCTCATTAAGGTGCAGCTGGTCTGGAGAGAAGGTTTTAAAAGCACCTGTTTCAGCAGCAGAGCAGCAATCTACTGTGTGGGGACTGTTGGTCATTGCTGCCTCTCAGCAGGGGATGTTGTTTTTGGTCTTGTTTGCATGTCTTGTGTTAATAAATTCCACCTATGGTGGGGTGATGCTACAAGTGGTTATGTTTAGGCAACAAAAGGACATGGTAACTAACAGCAGGATGTCAACAAACACACATGCTGGCACAGATAGTTTGGATTAGGTGAAAGAGGCACATGGTTAGGTGTAGGAAAACAAACACTGTCGTAATGGTGGTATTTGAACGGGCTTTGGGGCAGCAGACACTCACTGATGAATGAGTGATGGGTGACCATTGTCTTTGTCACGGTTCCTGCCTCTCATCCACCTCCTGCCACTCTGCCAGTGTTTTTCCACTCACCCTCTCTACCGGCTAGCCACGCCTACCTCCTCTGCCACCTCGTCTCACTCACCTCTCAGCTGCAGCCTATCAGCAATCAGTGCCTGATAAAAGCCTCCTCAACACACACACACGTCGCCAGATCGTTCTTTCGCAGCATGCAAGACTTTCCAGCGTTTACCTGGCTGATCACACGAAGCTGACCCTGCCTGTCCCCGACCTGCTCTACAAGCCTGCTCCCTGGAGAACCTACCTGCCTTCTGTTCCTGACCACGTGCTCTGCTTCGGCGTTCCTGATCCACTTCGCTGGTTACGAGACCTCCGCCTGTCCCCGACGACCCTTCTGCCTGCTCCCCATCGGCACTGCTGCGTTTACGGACTGCTCCGCCGGCTACGAAATCTCCGCCTGTCCCCGACGATCCTTCTGCCTGCTCCCCATCGGCACCGCTGCATTTACGGACTGCTCCGCCGGCTACGAAATCTCCGCCTGTCCCCGACCACTCTTCTGCTCTCTCCTCGACGGCACCCCCACACGTGTCGCCGATCCAGCAGACGACGGGATTTCCTCCTCGAAGGCGTCGAGTGCAGTAAGCTCTGTTTCTTCCCAACGTTTATGCACCAGAGACTCTGTTTGGGCGTTCCGCTCGAAGAACGGACTATTGCCATTACTGTTTCACCAGCATTGGTGCATTTTCTGTGTTGGTTTAAATAAACGTCATTACCAACTAGAACTGTTAATCGGTGTACTGCATCTGGGTCTACACCTCACCCGTTACAGTCTTGGTGTTTTCGGGCCTTTAAAATAAGTCTGCTTGTTACTAAGGTAACATGACATGTAGCGCATGATATTCATCAGATACATTTTACAATGACATACTAGATTACGTTGTTGAAATAACCCCCCGTCGACTTTTGGTTTAACACAGGACACAAACACTGATCTCCCAGATGAAGTTCTGTGTTTGTTTGACCAATCCGTCTCCCTGCCCCCCCACCCTGAGTGAACGTTGTCACTCTATACAGTTTCATAAGTCTTCCTTCTTTGTTCTTATAACAATTATACGCTGCATGAAAAAAAAAGTAAATATTGGTTTTATTTCTGCTAAGACGTTTTTTAGAAGAAACTGGGTTTTTTTTTATGTAGCATCAATGTAATTTCAACCTAACCTATAGTGAACTCTCATTCAATCAGTTATTAATTCATTTATTCTGTCTGCTTTTCCTTAATACTGTCTTGTCATTTCAGATTTTTTGCTCTGGACTTGCTGTTTTTGATTCATTCTGTGGTTTTCTGCCTGTTCTGTGCCAGCCAACATTACATACTGTCTGCTGTGAGAGTTTTTCCATTTGCTCTTTGTGTTGAAAAACCCCTCTAGCGTACAGTAACACGGATATATGCAGTTAGGTTAGAATGAATAGAGCAGTAACCACTGTTGCCAACTGTTGAGGCTGATGTAGAAATGGCTCAGGCTGCAGTTCCTCTGATGGCTGATAGAAGCTGGACAGAAAAAAATCCAACTTTACTCCTGTCATACTGAGCGTCAAACATTTTTCTAGATTTTATCTTAATAACTATAAACATTTTATGAAAATTTCAATTCAAAGAGGAGTTGTTCAGGGTGGTTTGATGCCTTCAAGGAACATGCATTTGCTTCAACCTTTTTACATGGCTTTAGACTCAATTTATGACATTTCAGAATGCAGTCAGTGGGACATGAGAGGTTAGCAAAGTACAAATATGGCCACAGCAGGAGTTCATGTTGGTGGATAGGCAAAACAGAAAAACAAAACAAAACAATAAAATGTCAGATGGCCTTTTTAAGGATGAAGTATTTTCTGTTTGAGCAGCTTACTTTCCAAATTTGTCTTTCAAATGTTTTCCTACATCTGAATAAAGTTTAAATCCTGAAAGATTTGAGGAGTTGTAATGCTAAAAATACAAAACAAAACAAAACAAACATATCAAATAATTTACAGATGTCTCTTTTGCATTCTAAGTCAATGGGAGAAAGTCTTTTTGGGCAGAACGGCATCACATATTTGGCCACTGCAAAACCATAAACATTGTTCAGGCAAAATGTTACCAATGAAACCCATTGGGCTAATTTGGAAGCCTCCACCTACATAATGTAAAAAAAAATGTAATAAAAAAGTTAGGCTATTCAGAAGACATCATACATAAAATAATATGACTAGCTGGCACACACATAAAAGATAAAATAAAAACAAAGAAATGTCTTATTTAACTTGTACATTGTGTTGTTATTTCATTTTTTAAAAAGATATCCTAACAATAAATGCACACTGAAAGAAGTGATTTTGGAGAGTGGTAAATATAATCTATGCAAATTGTATAAAATCTACTCAATTATTGTAGTCAGCCAAAGAATTATAAAGTAATGGGTAAATTTTACACATACAACCTATTTGTTGGCAGTAACAACTATTACATGGAAAAATAGGGTAAAATATACCCCAAATCCGTGAGTCCTGTGCTCCAAATTGCGCATGCTCAGACCGCGATTTCAGCGAGCGGACAGGAAACCGTTGGACTGCCTCTTCTTCCGCTCCGGCCACTGGCCCAGCTGCAGAAGTGAAGGTAAACTATTTACATGGGGCTATTTCTGTGTATAGTGCAAATGCAAATGGTAAATTAGGAAATGATGAGATATTCCACTTCACTTGTATTCGGCGTAAGTCTGTGTTACGTGCCATTACTTGACACGAAATTTTGAATCTGTCCCTGGCAGCGCCATGGCTGTTTTTACCGCCAGGATAAATTGCTGCATGGAGAAACAAAGATAACTGATCCCAATATAACCCGCCGAACTGCCTGTAAGTAGGGTTTGCAATGAAATGTGTTCATGGGTGTGGTTTTTACAAGATTAGTCAGCATGCATGACTGTGTCTGACTGCTGGTTTAGGAACTAGTCAACGCTGGCTTTTTCTAATGTTATTGAATGGGCGGGGGTTTGAATAGGCAACACACAGACAGTAAAGGGGATAGTTAAGCTGTTTTTAAAGTGTGGTTGTATGGTAAGGTATAAATGGCAATTAAGTATAATATGTGCAGTAGAGAGGTCTCTGCTCTTCCCCACTGAGAGACACCAGGACGCATCGCTGCACCAATACACACTGTTGTCAATGAGGGACAATTAATCAGTGTATTTTCACCACGAAGTCCCTGCCTCAAAATGATACACCAGTTCAAGAATAGGCTAACATACAAAGTAAAAATTACAATGCATCAGCTGGTCGGAAAACACCAGCATGTCGCCAACATCTGAAATGCCACGTGTATTTGTTTACTTGTTAGTCTCGTTAGCATGGCTGCTAGAGTCAGTCTCTGCAGTGGTCTGTTTATAAACAAAATGATCCGCGCTTACTTAATTACATGCAGACTTGTGCCTGGACGGTTCTGTTGTTAAAGTTTAGCATTACTTCTCAGAGTTTAATTTTTACAATCGACTCTATGGACTCATGGATCGCATCGCAAGTCATTTCTGGTCAGTCATCATGGAAACATGACGCTCATCCAGCGTATGCTGGGTTTGGACCAGAGTGAAAAACAAACATGCTATAAAATGAACAAAGTATCACTGTATCCTGCCAGTATGTGTGAAAAACACCCACTGTGGCTGCACTTAAGTTTTTGAAGGAATTATGTTGTCAAGTAAAACATTTTAGAATTTATTTTATTTTATATTTGGTATTGTTGGAATGTCAGTGTTTTGTATTTTGTATTTTATTCTATGAAGCATGAATATTAATTTATGCAATTCCAATGCCTTTATTTTTAGTGAAGAAAGTAAACAGTCTGTTATTTCTGTATAACAGACCCTTTTGTGAAGTATAACAGACAGACAGACCGCTCTGATCAGAGGAGCACAGAGAAACTATGCAGGATATTTACCTTTTGTTTAATTTGTACCTTCATTTAAGAGCTGTAAAGCATAATCTTCTTGTTTATGAGGGAGAGGAGAAATAAACCCAGACCTGTCTGGGTTTATTTCTCCATAACAACCTCTGAACTATACATAATCCCCTATATATTTGTCTTCCCAGGTACATGTCTGATCATTTCTCTTGTGTAATATATTTCTGTCTTCTTATTTCTGTTGCTGGCAGAGTCTGTATATGTGGAACCTCACTATTTGCCCTCTCTTCTGCCCTCTCTTCAGGTTCTCTCGTATGTCTGCTCTGGGCTGACCTTCCACCCCCACCCCCCAGTATCCTGTACATTGACATGAGGTATGTATAATATGTATAAGTTTTCTATATAAAATAAATCACTTTGACCTTAAAGGTGTTCTTACCTTAACCATACTCCCCAGTTATGGGAAAATGAACTGGAAATGCAAGTTGTGCAACTTCACAACATCAAGAAGATTAGACCTGCTGAAACACAGCAGGCTAATACATGGGCATTTTGGTCGAGTCCACTCCATACCCTGCCTCTATGCAGATTGTCCTTGCACCTTCAAGTCATGGGGTGCATTAAGGACACATTTGTCAAGGCATCATTCTCAGTCAACCCAGCCAGGCAACATCCTTTCATTTACATGCATTGTCTGTAATTCATGCTCTTTTGACAATGAGAAGCAATTTTTTGAACATCTTGGTGGCCATCTAAAAAAGTTTGAAACTGTGCCTTGTGTTTTTGAGGGTTGTGATTACAAGACCAACATATATACAACATTCCACAGCCACAAAAGTAGAAAACACAACCCACATTCATTGGAAGATTTCAAGACCACTGTTCTTCGCCAGGACAGTACTTTCTGTTACATACAATAGTAAATGGTGATTTAACTGCAATTCTTTTTTGCACTGTAAATCTTCAGACAATCAAACACTTGCCACATTGCTCTGCGATCCATTGTCCCTCGTCCCTTGTTGGACACTCCACATTGCCTCATGTAGTGTGTTCTCTCTGGATTCATGTATGTGTAATATGTAATTCTTCGTTGCATGGCAGCACTTGTCTTGCACCATTAAGCTGCGTTGTTCATCGACGCCTCGCTTTTTTGTGTTTGCATTAGTGAGTGATCACTTTTCCATGTATTTGTTGAATCTTGTTCTGCTTCACCTTGTTGTGAATCATCGCTCAGGCCTCAGTGTCAGTTGACTGTTGCCTCTTGTGATGATCCTCTGTGTTGTTCTCCTTAGATGTTGTTCCATCCTTAAATGTGATCTGGTAAATAATTTACTTAAATTAAAAATGTGTGTGCTTTTTGTTTCTTTGTTTTTAACATGTAGGAATGTGAGGACTACACAGACAACACGATGAAGGTGATCGTGATGCACAATATCATGGCTGAGGAAGATCCATCAGATGTGTCTATTGTGATTGAGGGGAACCAAGTGATGGAAGGATGCGGAAGCCGAACAAAGGCATGTGTACTGCTGATGGGACTGATATATGCCCTCAACCTCGAATATCCAAAGCAGCTGAAGAACACATTTGAAGCTTTTCAAAAACTTTTTTTGGAACTTGATGGAGCAAAACTATTGAAGAAGGTCCACAGCCTCAAAAATAAGCTCTTGCAATAGACACACATTTCCTCTCTTGTTCCAAGAGGATGTTTTGTCTGGACATACAGTAGCTAGGTGGAGTGTAGTTTTTATTCTCTACTCTTCCTCCTCTGCTCCACACACACACACACACACACACACACACACACACACACACACACACAGACAGACACACAGACATACACAAATATATAATATATATGTACAGATGGATACATACATACCTAAGTATGTCACAGCCTCTCTCAGCCCACTCCATTGCTCTCTGATTTCCCCAGATTGACAGAAACGGAACACCGATAGAAAGTGGCCAGTCTGGTCAATACCACTGATTGTAGCCTAAAGAAATTTGTTTGTTTCTTTTTTTTCTCATCCTATCTCTGAGAGTGAGAGCAAGCACAGAAACTAAAGAACGTTGGTGTTCATCTGTTCTATCGTTGTCCAGATGTTCAGTACTGTAAATGCACAGGACCAACCTTGTAAAGTTTGTGTGTGTGCATTAGTCAGTTATCCAGGAACAACATTTGAAGCTGTTAGCTTAGTTCATTCCTTGAAATATTGTGTAAAGGTATTTTATTGCACTTTATTCTGTGTTTTTTGATCATTTGGTGGATCATTGCTGCATGTAAACAAGGCGGTTAAGTTATTTGTATAAATGCACCTGGACTGCAGATTTTGTCAGTCATTGTGTAAAGCTGAAGAGACACAAGTAAGAGTTTGGATACAAGAAAATCTTCATGTGATTGGACATCCCTTGGAGCTCCTTTGGAGTGTGAATCTGTTGTATTCCCATTTACTCTGTGTTTTTTTTGATGATTTTATCAATTAAAAACATTGAGATGATAACGTTCTGAAAGTCTTTTATGGGGGGTAAATCTTATCTTATCTAAATAAGTAATGGTTACTAACTGATATTAATTAACTTTTATTAGTAATTATCAGGTATTAATTACTAGCAATAAGGAGATAATTTAACCCAATTTTATTGAGTAAGTAGCTGTTGAATATATACATAAATGTGAGGTAAATTTAACCCAATTTATTTAAGTATTCCATAGCTATTTATTTCAGTTATTTTGTACTCAATATATGGAATTAAATCTACCCAAAAAAAGTAGCTGCAAATTGTTACCTCAGATTTATTGGGTAAATTCTATAGGTTACTTATTACAGTGCATTATCTATCATGAGAGATTATAGATTTTAGGATCTGGTGGTCAAAATGATCACTCAGGGCTTGTCTAGTATGGATAGACAGATGAGAAAGTGGAAAAAATAAATTATATAATGAGAAATTACAGTGTATAATTATATAATAAATTAGAAATAACTAAACAGTAAGTTGTATCTTGGACATACACTGCAAGTGTTCTCCTGGAGTGATACAGTTCAGAAAAACCTCCGGAAAAAGCTACTTAATTACTCAAGAAACATACACAACTTAAAATCACACGGCCCTGAAATAAAAGTTGAATCAAGAGACTAGGGTCCACAAATGACAACTTGTGGTCAGGCTCAGGGAACAGCTTCAAAAAAACCTTATTTTACTGTAAACCAGCTTCTTGCTGAGGAACACTGCCAATTATCTTGATGAATGCATAGTAAAACTAAGGTAAAGGACCAGCAGTCTTGGCGGCAGCATTCTGTGACTGAACTTCTTTTTAGAGAAGCATCTATGTATCTTAATTACCACATAACAACAGCATCAGACTGAAATATGGCAGTGGGATGTGTTGAAGTTTTGTTTTACACAAATTGACAGTAAGCGGAGGATTTTAGAATGCATGGTGGTGATCTCTGGAAGATGTGGGTGGAGAAAGTAAAGAACACTAAATTAGCAAGCCGATCAGTGGATCTGCATCAATGATGTTATCTGCATATGAAAAAAGAAAGAAGGAAAGAACACCCTTAAAAATAAAAGTAACAAAAAGAGTCATTGTAGTTTTTCAAATATAAGCACTGCTGATCCCTGAAAGATCTGCACTATACAGAATATTGTCTGTGAGATCATTTTCTATCAGTCATAAAAATGGAAAAGGCCAAATCCTTGACATTACCCTTTAAATGATAAGTGGCAGAAAATCATTTCATTTCATGAAAAACAGCAGAAAGGGCACCTGCTGCTTTGGGGGTCTTTTTTTGCACACATGATTAGCGATTAAAAGAGAATAATTATGTTTTGTCATTACGGCTACCTTTATCATCTGAGAGGATGAATTGTGGCAGACGCTGATTAATCATCCTAAAAATGATTCTATCTTTTTTTTTGTGGCAAAGTTTCAACTTTTCATACAAAGTGAATTCTTCAAAACACCTAAAAAGACTATTATGACTTGAGACCATTTACATCAGATTTTTTTTTTTATTACAAAAAGACAAAAAGACAAAGAAGCAGCCTGCAAATGGGTTTACTGTATAAAAGCAGCAGAAATGAAGTTGGTAATTGTGCAAATGCAGATATTTTCTTAGCAAATTAACAATTTTGAGGCACTCAACCAGTCTAATTGGACTCTTGAGTGATAATGACATCAATATGCTGCCTAAACACTGATTATCATTTTTATGAAAGTGAGTTGATTCAGTAGATTTTGGTGTTTTTTCTTCAGCAGGCCAGACCAGTGATCTTAAAGGAGACTTTAATTATTATTTTTTTTACTAGACCATAAAAAGGACATCAAAAAATTAATTACCTCTCTTTAGAGAGTACATGCGTACCTTTTTAAATGTTTAAATGTCACCATGATCCCCCTGACTTTTGTCTTTTAACTCACATCTTTTTTTTATCAACTTTTCTTTAACATGGGAAATAAACACAAAAAAACACATTAATACACAACAAACCTATTAGATTTCTAGCGCTGAGTATCAATGCATTGAAATTATGCGTCTGATTTTTTTTTTTTTTTGCCTCTGAATTCAATTCTTCACCTTTTCAGTTACTCATCTGTATTTTTCAAATTTCACAAAGTCAGAATCAAAAATTCAATGTTTTCAAAAATTCAAATAATATGTATTCAAGTCTCTGAAGTTCCATAGGCCAAATTCACATGCCAATGTACCATGTATACAATTCAACTAATATATTTTCAACTTGCTCATATTTGATGGGCCAAATTCGCATGCAACTTGAGCACCTTGAATATGTATTATTTGAATTGTTTGTTAACATTTTTTTATTCCGAATTTGTAAACTTTAAAAAAGAAAGATAAAAATGAGTTACTGAAAAATTGAAAAATTGAATTTTGAGGCCAAAAATTCAGATACATATTTCAATGCATGTATACTTGGTGTGAGAAAGTCACTGGCTTTTTGATTTCAAAATCAGATTGACCAGATTTACTTTCATATGAGAGCCTTTTGGGATTACTTAAATGCTGAAGAAAAGGTTATGGACCTATGAAGAGCTTTTCTTCTTCTATGACTTCTTAGTGGATTCTTTGACTTCAAGTCACACTGAATGATAAACAATAAAAGTATTTGTAAAGTATTACTGTGACTGAATTATGACTCTGGGAAGGAGCACAATGTTTGACACAAATTGCCGTAAACAGGCACTAAGGGTTTTCAGAGCTGACTGACAGTGCAATTTTGAACTTTGATTTCTCCTGCTGCATGGTGACAGTGCTAATCAATCTATTATCATAATTTTTTTCTAAACGAGCCTTGTCCATTGTTGTGGAGCCTTCCTTGCTATTCTCAGACAGCTTTTTCAGAAGGTATTTTAGTCTGGTTGATTATGATGAAACCATCAGTGGTGATGGGGGCTGAGAGGTGAAAGGAGAGGGGAGAGGAGTTAAGTGAACATAGGCGTAAATTAATCATAGGCCCTGAAGCTAGTGTCTGCCCCAGCTCCCATAGCTCCGCTCACAAACTGATTGGCCTTGACAAGTGCTGTTGGCATGACGACTGCCATAAAGGTGTTGGCAATTGTGAGATGAAACAATCTGGAAGAAACCTTCATTACACTATGTAAAGATCCAATTATAATGATGGACTAATTGAGTTACTCAGGGTTCCCTTATTGAAGATCAAGGCCCTTAAGCACGAAGTGTTTTAAGAGAGAGTACGCTGATCTGAGACCAGAAAAGTTATGTGACATGACTAGTGAGCGCTGACAAGATAGTTCATAGATTTTCATTCAGGAAAATTATTTAACTGATCAAGGATTTAATCGACCCATGGCACAGACACATTTTGTTGGCAGGTAGTTCAGTGTGGGATTGCTGGGAAATGGATTTATGTTAACATTATTTTCAAAGTCTCACTTCAATGAGGCCGTAGAGCAGCATCAACACAGATTTATTTTGGTTTCTTTTAACTTATGTTTAACTTAAATATGTTTAGCATAGCTTAGCAAAGAGGCTGAAAGTGAGGGCAACTGTCTTAAGTATGAAAAAAATACACCTTCCAACAACTCCAAAAATTGCAGGTCCTGTAACTATGACCTGAAATAACTGAAATCAGAAAGCGATGCAGCAGGTCAGGTCATTTTCTTGTGACATTTTACTAATCTCTCACAATCTATGGGACATTTCTTGCCAAGTTGGTCACTGCCTTATCCCCCCATGTTTTTAAAGAACTCACACCACTTTTCTCTGGTTTCAAACAGGTCAGCCTGTAAAATGCACTTGAACACAGAGCAAGAAAATTGATGTGAATCCATGTTTCAAAGGGATAAAAACAAAACAGGACTTGCTGGACTTTGTCATGTGATATTACCTAGGCTAAACTATGGCACCATAATATTTTGTTATCAGTGGCAGCAGCAACCATCAAAGTCTCTCTATGAATGCTGAGCATGAACACTTTTGGAGAGTTTGCAGTGAAAAGTGAGCATGCTGTAGCTTAAAAATGAAAGGAACAAAGCACCTGCCAGAGGTCGTTGTGCCGGCTCTTAGCAACTACCATGAGAAGATGATAGGGATATGTATATTTAAAGAAGAGTACAAAGAGGGCAGGCAGAAAGAGATGCTGAGAGGGAGAAGGGGAAAAAAAACCCTGGCGATGTGTATGCACACATGGACCATGAGGCTTTGCGCTCTGCAATGGACAGCAAGGAGCCTTAGGGTCTTTCTGTAGGCAAAGTTACACTTATTGATTGAGATGAGAGCGCAAAAGGAAAGGATTCAGGATGGAGAAAAGAGAAAGCGAGACAGTGTGCAGTGGGGGGAATGATCACACACTCATTCACTGCGTGACTTGGGTATCAAGGGAAGAAATTGAAAGTGTTCCACTTTTACAGCAGTAGAGATTACACTAGTGCTACACAAGAAGAAAACTGAATCCTGCTACATTATCCTGACACACTCAAAAAGGGAATCTAAGGGACTCTAATGACATGATTAGAGAATAACATTGTGTAGGAAATATGATAGGTTCATAAAAAAAAATGATATTTTTTAACCTGGACCCAATTTTCCCATGTATTTGTGTCTAAGTGACTAATAGGAACAATCGTTTTTGATCGTTTTGATCCAGTATTGAGCAGACAAGCAACAAAAAACCTTGATGTAACCACTAAAGGCATGTTCACACTGTCAAATTAAGTCCACTAAACGTGCTTGTTTTTGCCACTGACAGGCTCAAATTGTTATTCTAAGTGTCTGACAACTTATGGAACAGATCCCTACAGAGATAGACCCTTTTGTTTAAGATCAAGATCCTTTTTGTTTAACCAGAAACAAATGGTTATCCCCAATTCCAACAGGCTCCATTAATCAAAACAGTAATTTCATAATTGTAAAATACACTTTATTCAAAGTTGAAACAAGTCCCCTGACTTGTCATCTTGCACCAGGATCTGATCTTTTTTTTTTTTTTTTTTTGGTCTAATGCTTTGGACCAGATATCTGTAAAACTTTTGACATTCCCATCAGAACTGGAAAAAAAGGGAAAAAAGAGAAAACAATGACACAGTTTTCTGAAATTTGATGTACACTGTATATTTAGTTTTGTGTTGCATTTAGATGCCTTTCACAAGCATATAAACCTTTGAAACCCATGAACACTGGTTTGCTTTATTTTGTAAACATGGAAAAAAGGCAATGAGCCACTTGGCAAGATGAGTCAGGGAAAATAGATAAGAGTAAAAGGTGACAAGAAAAAGCCAGAGAGTGAAAATGGGATTTTGAATGGTGATGATCAATCAATCAATGTAAATGTTATCGAAAAATATATATAATTTTTAACACGTTTCAAGTCATTTTCTTGTTTATTTTTGTTTTTTATTTTTTTGTGCATATTTTCAGATTACTTTCTTACAATTTTTACTAATTTCTTGTCAATATTTTGGGTACTTTCCTGTAAAGTTACTCACTTCTTTCCTTTTTATGTTCTTGAAAGGGATCAGGCCAATATGCTCCCATTTCAAAAGTTAAAGACTTTAAGAGGGAGGATTAAATATTCACCAGATCAGCTTTATACTAAATACTGTGTACTTACTTAAAGATTTTTGCATGAATTATTTGTGCTGTTTTGGTTATGGAAAATAAGACTCACTCATTCACCAATTTCTACACTACTACAATCCTGCCACTTTCACTGACAAAGAGCAAAGTCTTGTCAGTAAATGGACTTGTGTAGCACCTTTCCAGTCCTCTGACCACTCAAAGTGCTTTTATACCACTTGTCACATTCACCCATTCACACACTCACTCAAACATTGTTGGCCAAGGCTACCGTACAAGGTGCAATCTGCTACTCAGTTAAACATTCAAAAACACTCACACACCAATGGAACAGTCATCTGGAGCAATAGAATGTTCAGTATCTTGAGCAAAGGATACTTTGACATGCTTACTGGATGAATAAGGAACTAAGCCACAGCCGCCCCTACTTCTGCTTTCTACAGAAAATTTCACGGGCATAATGTAGAAAACATAGGAAAAAAAAGCCATGGATGAAAGGAGCCTAAACATGGTAATAGCTGTATTATCAATCACACTTTACAGGAAGCAGTATGAGTACAGATAATGCTGACATCACATACAATAGCAGTGACTGCTTCATTCCCAATAAAAGCTCAGACTGGGCAAAAGTAACCTATTTTCCCAACAGCTCAGCCACCTTGAAAGATCCATCAGCACCACTAGAATTGGTTGAATAATAGCCGGGTCTAAAATGTCCGTGCCTGCCTTGACACCTGTCTGCAAGACTCTCAAAGGAATCCTTATGTCTCTCCAAGTTGAGAAACTTACAAGCAACAGATCAGTGGCATGATAATTTCAAAAATACTCTCAGAGAGCTCTAACACCTCAAAGTTTTAGCAAAGAATCCTAGCTTATAAATGATTTAGGAAAATTATGAGCAAGGAAGGAGTAAAAACTTTTATTTTATTGAGGAGGTGTGGTTGACTCTGTTGCTAGGTATGATACATTCTTTTAACATATGTGATTGGTTGTCACAGGTTGTTTGGTGAGCCTGCACAGTGTGGAGATGAAATAAACTGTCTCACAGTATTAGACTGTGGAAGTGCTTTTTGTGTGATTACTCTGCTGATCAAGCTGCCGTAACATTTTTCTAGTTGCAAATATTTTAGTGTTGTGCTTACTTTTTTTCAGGTGTTATATTATTTTTGCGTTGTGTGGGAATGTGTAAGTATCCCCAGTAAGATTGGCTGGTAATGAACAAACTTGTTTATAGTTAGTTAGTTAAAATATGTTTCTGACAACATCTGAAGCTAGGAACAGACAATGCAGTACAAAAGTCTTAGTTTATATTTGACCAGCATTTCTTAGTTTAACCATTTTATCAATAACAGAAAAAAAAGTATAGTGACCACTTCCTGTAAGCAAAATTCTCATAGTAAATCCATACAGTGCACTGAATAAGATATCTGAATACATTTTAGACAAGAAAAGGGTGACGCAGAAACAGAATCTCAGTTCATACTTGAACAGGACTGCTTTGCTTTATCATTTGATTTCAGTATTTTCAGCCCTGCTTTCATAACAGGAAACAGTATGGCTCCCATTTCTTGTTGCAAATTCTAATATTACAGCTATACAGTGCACCAATATAGGTATCTGAAAACATTTGAGACAAAAAATAATCAACGCAGGAATAGAATCTTGGTTCATAGTTTTACAGTTTGGTCAATAACAGAAAAACTGTATGATGCCCACTTGTTAGCAAAATTCTCATAATACACCGGTATAGTGCACTAAAATAGATATCTGAAGACATTTTAGGCAAAAAATTGGCAATGCAGAAACAAAATCTTGGTTTATTCTTGAACAGTACCTACTAGTTTTACCATCTGATTTCAATAATTTCAACCTCCATTTTTACAATAACAGGAATGGTGTTCACTTCTTGTTCACTTTTTGTTACAGTTATACAGTGCACTAAATTAAGTATCTCAAGATTTTTTAGTTAAGAAATAGGTAATACAGTTTCAAGATTCTTTTCAGGTATGATCTATGGCATTTGAAGAATTCATTAAACACAACATAAAATAATCATAGTTACATATTAAAAGAATAATAGTAGTAAAATAATATATATATAAAATTAAAATGATGTATGTGCCCCAACAACTTCAAGGGGCATGATGTGGCTACATTATAGTTATTTGATATTTCTATTCTATTCTGATATACTTTTCAAAGTCATGGAAAAGAAAATTGTTAATAACTCAGAGTAGGTTTCCTGCTTTTCCATAAAATGTAACATAAGGCTCAGCATCTCCCCCCAATAACTTTCATAAAGTCCCTAACCACAGTGTGAGAGAAGCCACCAGCTCTGTACTGTCACTGGAAATTCATGTACTTTGGACGACAAATACAGCTGTGCTCCACTACCTGAGCCACTCAGTTGTTTTGTCTGTTCACTATCAATGAGGTGACACCACGGATGAGGTGCTATGTGCCGGAACAAAAATCACTTCCCGAGACTGGATGCTATTCCTTGGTATTTTAGGTGAAAACTGCAGAGAGCACTGCAGAGACAGGTGTGGAATTTTAATGAAGCACAGACAGAGAGACAGCCAGAGAGATAAAATTTAAAGGGCTTTGCACAGATAGTGAATGTTGAACATGATATTTAGGTCAATAGTTGGACTGAGTGAAGTATGCAAAACTCATTCAATCATTGACCAGGCAACAGAAAGGCACCGAGCTAATAAAAAAACAAAAAACAAAGTAACAGACTGAGGGAAAGAACGTAGCAAATATATCTTCCTGGTATCCTGAAGGCAATAAAGCAGAGCTTGTTGTATTGACAGCTAAAAGGCAATATTCTCACTAGCACTGTATGAACAATATTATCTGCACGTCTCATTTGAATTTTCATTTCAAACCCAGACAGGGGCATTGATGAATATTGAATTATTCACAGTCAATAACCTCATCAAAAGCAGCATTAGTGTATTTATTACTGGAGTTTGATGCTTGCCCCTGCATAATGTTTCCTCCAGTCACTGCAATCAGACCTGTTTGAATTGTTGATTCAGATGAATCAGCCTGCTAGCACCTTGTTGCCTCATCTTCAATGTGTCTTTTAATTGTCTGAGATACATTAGCCCACCACTGAACGGCTGCCTCTGGGTTGTAAGAAGACTTCCATGCTGTTGCTGCTATCAGATGAAGAGCATCATGTAGGAGTGTAATAAACAAAGACATGTGGAGAAAAATAGCACTCCAATTTGAATCAAACATATTACAGCATTTTATTACAATAAATGTTGGCATTGAAAATAAAATCTGGCTTGAAAAAGGAAATGTTAGCACTGAAAAAAAATCACTGAAAAAAAAAACAGCCATCAAAATTATTTCATTTTGTTTTGCATAATGATGTATTTTTCATTGATGGTAAATTGACCTGCACTTGTATAGCACTTTTCCAGTTGTTTAACCCCTCAAAGCACTTTCACACAAGCCACATTCACCCATTCACACATGCATTTACACACTGGTGGCCAATGCAACCCTACAAGGTGCCACCTTGTCTCACACTCTGATGAAACAGCCATCTGGAGCAATTTGGGTTTCAGTATCTTACCCAAGGACACTTAAACATGTTGACCAGAGGAGCCGGAGATCAAACTTTCCAATTAGTTGATTACTACCTACTGAGCCACGGCGACCTCAGTCTTGAATTTTTCTTCACAGCACTCTTGACAGTCTGTTCTCATAGACCGTTTGTATGTTTTCCAAGGAAAAATCATAATGTCATTGCAGTAAAGTCCGCCCCACTCAAAAACAGTGACAGATAGTTGAAACTGAAAAAGAGAATTTTTAAAAGGGTAGCGTCAAAAAAAGGCACTAAAAAAAAAAGGGTACGTGATGAAAAAATCATAGCAATGTCATTGAAAACACACCAGAAGGCAAAACATACATTTAAAAAAGAGTAAAAAGAGTAAAAATACATAATTAAGTAAGTTTAATTTCTGTATTTTATTTTCCTGTGGAACTTTTTTCACTGCCAATGTTGCCTTTTTCAATGTCACTTTTCTAACTCCATACTTTTGCAGCTCTGAAAAGACAGCAATCCTTGCCTGAGCCACACAGATTTCTGTCTTTTGCAGTCATCAGTGTTAGTTTGATATCCACCCAGCAGAGCCCACTGCATTGTCCTTCCATGATATTATCTTGGAAACAGAATAATTAAGTTTCATTCCCCTGCTATTTACCTTTAGGGAGTAAATGTAGCCAATGAAGCAGTGATACACAGCAGCCCTCCCAGCTTGTTTGCAGCTCTAAATGTGTTGAGGATGTCTAACGGTCTGTGTTATATTCATATATTTATTCTGCACAACTAACCCTAATCTTTTTTGCGAGCAAATTGTTGTCATATCTTGGAGATTCTCCAGCTCAGCATTATTATATGTTAATATTGGATGTTACTGAAGCAGCTCCAACTGCTTTGATAGTGCCAGTGAAAGTAATTGGTGTAGAGCTGGGGAAGAAGAAAGGTTTTTATTCAAGTTTGAGGAAGGGAAATGTTTTCAGAGTTCAAGCTTGGCTGATTTTCTTGCCTTCTGACCATGGTTTCCATGCAAGTGTTTGAAATGTACCGCACGAACAGCAAGTCTCTTCTGTGAAGTTCTAGTTTGCCTCCACTGCTTTACTCTGAATTAGTCTATATGTGTAGTCACTAATTCTTGAGATTTAGTCTGATGACATCCATGTAGAGAAAGTTCCTGATGCCATTTTTGAACCTCTATGTGATCATCTGAAGTACTCTGCCATGTTGGAGAAATAAAGGTGAATAATCAGCCTGTTCTCATTCCAAACTCATAAAATAGCACTGCCGCTTTGTCAGTGCATTTGGTGTAAAAGCACCAGACAGTGTCAAGTGAGAACACAACCAGACAAAACTACAGGGCGGGCAGGCAGGAGCGGAGGTGGATGGGTTCCACAAACCTGGACTTTGATGCTTGAGTCTGGTGTTTGCTTCCTGTTTGAATGTGTTTTTTACACCTACGAATTAGCTTTCTTCCAGTAATCTGAATCATCCATGCCAGCATATGCATTTGTTGACCTCCAGGCATTGGTTGGCACGTGCTGATGTTGCCTAAACATAACCATGTGCAGCTTCATCCCACTATGTGCTTGTGTTGACATCATAGTAACAGCATCCCATAATATTAAGAGCAGACACAGAAGGATACCTAAAACATAATATTTAGATGTGGAAGTCAGTTAGCAAAGCTGCATGTGATGACTTGGGATGAGAACATGTTGGACTATCTCTAAATGAGCAGGATAGAGGTGCAGTTGAGAAGACTTAAAGGCACAATTCACCCCAAAATCAATAATACATATTTTTCCTTCTCCCTCCCTCTCTCTAGCTGCTGCACCAGTCCACAGAGTCAAATGCAGAGCATGTTTTGTTATGTTTGGGGTTGTTGAGTGGATGTTTGTATTGATATTCAGGTTATTGATAATCCGTCAGTGCTCGGCACAAACAAACTTTTCATTTGGTTTCTTGTTGGGTTGATGATGCTCTGCTATGTTTTAGTTTTGGTCCTTGAGGATCAGCCCGGTCAAATATACAATGTATGGCTGTGAGATTCTTTGGATACCTTGACAATGTGGACCATGTTTATTGCCAGAGTAACCTATCATGAGGCTTTGTGACTTCTGTGGTTGCCATTGATTTATTTGCAGGTGTCTTGACTTCTGCAAGAACAACTCCAAAAATCGCAGGGGCCACTCATACAATATAGGTTCTGTCAGAACATTTACATGCACAGTTAAGTGGAAGTAGGGTTGTAGCTCGATTAGGCCATTTAATTGGACAGCTGTTCTTGTCCCAGTATACAAGCTCTGGGGGAGAATTGATGTATTGACGGACGTATGTCTGATGCCATTACAGATGGAGATATGCCTCCTTTTAGCTAGTTGCTGCTGAACCGTCTTTCAGTTGACCTATTACATCACCAACAAGTAACAGGTTGCATGTCGAACAGTAAAAACACCACACCACAGTACATTTTGTACATACTCTACACATTACTTGGTAGCTTTGTCTTGTTTTGTTTTCTTCCCCTCCTCTTCCTTTGTTTTTCCCGTCTTGCTTCTACAAATTTATGCTGCTCGACTTCTGGGTCAAAGTCCAGCACAGGGACTATGGAGCATGGGCAGAACACCGAGGCCAGTCAAGCCCCTAAGGAAGGCTTTGAAGCAAATTATACATAGTGGGCAGAAGTAGAATTACTCTGTCTCAGTTGATCCACTGGGAAAGAGATGTCTATAAATCAGTGGATACAATTTTTGGAAAAAAAAATTAAGTTATTTGATTGCCATTCAAGCAAGCAAAGCGCTAATCTGGAAGTCAGCTTCTCTGCTGTCTGAAATTACCCACTTGGGCACAATGCACATGCTCTATGGGCCTGGTAATGTACTTTCATACCATGTAAACAGAGCGTTATGAGCTTCATCTGCTAATGAGCAGCTCTCATAAAAATGACCAGGGCCCGACCTCCATTCTGTATCCAGGTTTTCTTAATACATCCACATTATCTAGGTGTTAGTCCAAATTGACTACAAATGCTATGTCAGTGGGACTGACATGTTTACACAGATTTTAAAAGTCCAGTTTTAGTGGGACTGACACAACAACTCAACTTTTTCTAACATCGTGTAAATGTAGTGAATGAAGAATTAAAGAATAAATGAAAATCCTGCAACAAAGAGAAGTCCTACTAATATGTCTGCTTTGTGCCACAGCAAGGAGAGTTTTTAAACTTTCATTTCTATTCAGAATTCATTACAGTAAATGTTTATACAGTAGAGAGTGGGATGATTACTAGAAAACACACCCTGCTTATAGTACAGGACTGGAAAAGCCTCTTACAGTGTTCATACTCACAGCTGGAGGTCTGCCTTAGTTCACTATTTATTACACTGCCTCAGGAGAACCCCTATCCTCCAGGCTCCCTCTTTCTCTACATTGCTTTACTATGTCACACAGATGAAGGGAAAATGTATTAATTGAAAGCACTTGGTTACAGCAAGCTGGAGAAAGAAATGTGTTAGTTCACTAAACTGAATTTAAGAAGCCTTTAGTATGACACAATGAATAAAACATAAGCTTATAGATTTTCTAAAGTACCATGCCAGCTGATGTGAGGTAAACCTAATAGATGTCATGCTTTCCCAGCTCCTAAAAGTGTGTTTTCGTATTGGAATAAACCCTAATGTCCCACTGTCGCCCTTCACACTAACAGTCATATGTTTACCTATATCGCTATAACCTTGGGCTGACTAGGCTTCTCACAGAGCACTTTGCTGCCAGCGGTTGGTAAGGATGGATGTCTCAGATGTCGGTGCTGACTGATGGGCAGCTCTTAGCCAAACCCCAGGGGTCTTCTCAGTGCTGCTCGTGGCCTGAGAGACACAGATGAGACTGATGGGGATTCAGAGGTGTGCAGATCGACCGGTCTGCCATCTGCATCCGGTAGACCCTCCCAGACCCAAGCCGGTTTGTGTTTATGTTGATGCCTGTAACTAAATGCTGGCATAGACACATTTAGTGGTGTGATTTTTTTTTTTTTAGATTTAAGGCTGTTCTCATGCATTCTTTATACGTCTATCTATGTTAAGTATTACCACAGATTTCATGTATAACCCAAATAATAGTTATGGCTGCAATCATGTAAACAATGTGTTGATGGGAGTGAAGAAGGAAGTAGTATGAAGAGTGAAAGTCTGCATAAGGAGGCAGGTTGGGGTGATGGATGGATCAAACAAACACAGGACTTTTCCGCAGGAGACAGGTGTTTGTCTCCTATGTGAAGTCAGTACTTTACAGTATGTAATGTGGAGACAACCAACCAATATTTCTTTCCTAAACCTGTAACCATACTTTCCTGAACCTACGTAACCTTTATTTCCTAAACCTAAGCTAGGTAACTTAACTGCTTTACAGAGCTTTACAGTGAGTCTGTCATGATCCAGGATGTGCCTCTCCCTTGTGATTCTACTTTTTTCCCTTCCCTTGTGTTTCTTGGTCCCCTGTTCGCTCTCTCGCTGTCTGTGTATGTGTGTAGGTGTGGTCTTCATTTCACTCCTGCTGCCAATCAACCTGCACACCTGAAGCTCATCCACCCGTCAAGCTCCTGCAGTATATCTGCATCGGCTCTAGCTGCATTGTTGGCCAACAGAAGCATGAGACACATGTTCTAACAAGTCTGACCTAACATACATTTTGTCACTAGCTTTACAAGATCAAGGTTTTTGTTTGAGAGGCAGATCTGAAGTCCCACTTTAAAGCAGGAGTTGTTAAAGCTAACATTTTAGAAACGTCAGGACTCATTTGGAGTCATATTGAATCTCAGTCCAATATTTTCTCCTCTTTTACCCTTTAACACCTGGATTGTCATCACTTTTCCTGTGCTGCTTTCAGAGGCTTTTTGCAAACATTCAAACTGCTAAAACCTCAGAAAACTGGTTTGATTCATTTGCTTGGCAGGAAATGTTTCACAACTGAAAAAATTAGTCAAAGGTGAAATTAGTCTAGAAAACTCCATTCATAATGTTTTTAATTGTATATTTAAATTATGCTACAGAAGAAAAGATGAATATAAAAATATTTCAGCACTTCCTTGAGGTCATTTTCTTTTTTAAAAAAAAAAAGTTTTTGCCTTATATTCAGTTTACATTCTAAACTAAATTAATTTCTTGATATTTTTTGTCTGGTCATTGTTGAGCTGCTTGCCTCTCACCGTGTTTTTGAAAGAAATCAAGCCAGTTTGCTCAAGTATCAAAGCTCTGGTTTGTGTTCACCAGCTCCTTAAAATAATATTTGGGGTCATTAGCTACTAAATGCCCCGCTATGTTCAACAGCTTTTTGCTAACTTTATCTGTAGCCTAAAACTAAAATGTAATTCTCTGCGGGTTTGTCATTGTCAGTAAAAGGACTATAATTTGTACTCTGAAAGGAGTCTTTATGCAATCTAAATATATTGATGCATTTCCCAATAACATTTTAAAAAGAAAAATGTTGATAGATGGCGCTTTAAAGAATGATTCCAGGCTTGTTTACAACCTGGCTGATAATCTGAGGGCTTGCATCCTATTTAAAAAAGAAAGGATTTAATGTTCTCATAAAAAGAGATAGAGACAACGGCTGACATTCTCCGCTGGTCCCGAGAGGCTATCAGTGTCCAGCATCTGTCGGCAGAAAGATAACACTGCCTTGATTTGGTGGAGGCTGCTGATGTATCGACTCATATCTCGCGCTTGTCTATGAATCATGCATTAATGGATGAGACGGCCCTTATCTCCATGCGTGTCTGCTCTCTCCCACTTCAACAGGGAAAATAATAATACACCCCTGCTCTGCCTGTTTCTACGTCACATCCCTCTCACCTTTTCACCTCCCAGACTCTTTTATTTTTTCTTTTCTCTGTGTCACCGCCTCTCATATCGCTGCTAAATTTCAATCAAAATTCTTTCTGCTTCTGTGTTTCTCTCCCTTTTTCTCATAGTCTAATCCCCCCTTCACCTCCATTTTTTTTTTTATTTCAAGAATCATCTTCAGCAACTTGTTACTCTGCCTGAAACCCTGCTGTGCCGCTCCTGGGGCCAGACACATAAAAGTTTGCGTAGTGCAAGACTAAAGACTGTGAGCTCACAAAGGCAGAAACATAAATACAGACTCTGTTCGGCAGGTTTATTGAGCTGTGTGGAGGCATGGCGTCCGTTTTATGCATCACAACACCATCATTGTGGAACAGGCACACCTGCTGCATGATATATAATGTAAGCACGCCCTAAATCAACTGTTATACTCCTGCATCCTTCAGGATGAGAACAAAAATGAATTTACTTAAACAGGGGAGGCTGAGAGCAATTGTAACATCTCAAAAAAGAAACCTGCAAAAGCACAAACTGATGACTCATACTTGATGTATCTTTTATAGTACTTTCAAGTATTCAGTGGACCTTCAATTCTCTTTAATTTCTAATATTTTTTCTTAATTTTCTGGTAAGAGATAAAAAAAGAGAAGTCAACTCCAGATGCACCAAATGCTCTTAACCATCCAAATCTGCTCTGACCAGGGGTGCTCAATGATGAAACCCACTGATTGTAAGTCACCTATAAGACACATTGCCAGTACTGGAGAAACAAAAAGGCTGCAAGAAGAACTTCTGCAGCACTGCAACTAATGAAATGATAAATAAACTTAAACAAAGTAAATGTGATTTCAGGAAAATATATTGAGGTATTAAAAGTAAAAGTACACATGCGCAAAGGTTTAAATACATTCAATAAATCAAAAGAATTAAAATGATAAAAAGGAAAAGCAGCAAGTCATCATACATACAGTTTATACAAGAAGCTGGAACCATGAAATGTTTTTTTGCATGAAAAATGACTTACACAATGAAAGAAATAGTTTTGAAATTTCTTATTGTTTTAACTGCAATGGTATATTTTCATATTGTTGGTTTGTGCACAAAAATCTGAATATGTAAAGTAGTCTAAGTATCTAATAATAGTGTTGTAGTAAAAAGTACAGTATTATTTGTGATATGTGATGTGAGCAGAGATGGTGTCGTTGCTTTTATATTAATCATACCCAATTATTATCTGCTTTCTTTTTGATGCATGCAGTGACAACAGAGAAGAATGAGCTCTCTGTTCCAGGAAAAACAGGCTGAAGAATTATGAGAGAAATTAAGCACTTGCTGTGATATTAATGAAAAGAGAATGAGAGGAGATGGAAAGCTTGAAACAGCATTACCCAAGAACATTTTAGAATTTCTGTATGGCTGCCAATAAATTTCAAACAGTTTCTACCAAAGATTCTCCTTGAACTTTTTTAGATCTTGATTTCACTTCTGGCTGCAACTTAAGATTATTTTGATAATCGTTTAATCGGCTGATTTTTTTTTTTTTTTAATTAATCGATTAATCGGATTTTTTTTAAAAAGCATAAATAATAATAAAATTAGCATTTTTTTTTTCTCCCACCACTTTGCTCAAAAACAGATTTTAATTGACAACAGAGCAAAAAGTGCAGTGCATGAACATCCCTGAGCTGTCAAAATAATATTAGATTATAAATAACTACAAAGTCAAAAAAATAACTACAAAGTCAAAAAAAACAATTCAAAAACTAAATGTTGACAGCTTTTACAGCATACCATGACGTTTTCTTTAAAACTGAACATGTCATTTTTGTCGAGGTCCTTTTCACACAGCGTGCATCAGGAGCGCGTGATCAGCACCGAGCATGTTTTTTATTTCAGTGCCCATGTTACCAAGTTAGAGCATACACACTGCTTACCTGAGCAGCGCTTGTCAGGCGCGTCTCCGCTGCATGTCAGCTGCAGCACATCTAGAGAAACAGTGGCTCGCCGGTTCTTTACGCATGACGCACACGTTTGTCAGCAGAAATAGTCAGTGAAGATGGTGTTTCGACGATTATATTGACTCTATACCACTTTTTACTGCAGTTTAGAAGTCTCCCCCTGCCACAGAGATGAGGAAATATTAGGATGTCTGTTTTACTCCAACATCCCTGCTTCCCTTTCAAAACAAAAGCCCTCTGACAGAGTCTCTTTTGACAGAATCCCAGTTGCTGATAAAAGGCATATTATTTTGAAACATTTACTGGCTCCTGTTGTCGCCTATGCAGGAGCTTGCGCAACTTCATAAATGAGAGAAATTTGTGCTTATAAATGTGGAAATACAGTACTAATATCTGCTCCCTGATGCAGCAGCAACGTTGTAACAATGCTGCATGTGTGAACAGGACAAGCATGAAATGCGCTGCAGTTCGGCCAAGCTGAAGTCACGCACTTCTGATGCCCGCTGTGTGAAATGGGCCACTTTTGTTTTAGATGCTGCATCTTGCGTGCCAGTGTCACTTTTGCATATTTTGCAGCTAACACACTTCTTTGTTTTGCATGACGTGAAGTGCTCCGAAACTTTTCATAGTTTACATACGAAACGTTCTGCCTCCGCCATGCTGATTCAAAACTCCGTCTCCTCTGGTCTGCATTTGACGTAAACAGTCCTGCAACACAGCGAGTGTTGCAAATTTCCTTATACTTTTCAGTCGATTTTGGAGTAATTTCCTCTGTTGTTGCTCAATGCCACCCCATGGTTTTGAAGGAAAGTATTTGCTCATTTTTTAAAGGTTGAAGAAGATCTAGAAGAAAAAAAATGTATATAATTGTATATAGGTTTTCCCTCGCTTTTTAGTTTGAATTGGGAAAAATATAGAACATCCCTCTATTTTTCAATAAATTGCAATTAAATTTACAAGGCATATCTCATTTTGTGTGAAATTACAGTGCCTGGTTTTCTGTTAATACCTGTGTGACTCTAAAGGCCTCCCACCATGTATTGGTAAAACTAATTTTGGAAAAGTAATAAAGTCAACACATTTTTTTAAACTTTTAATTGTTCTCAGGGGGGTGTTGTTCCATCTTTAATACCAGATCACAGGACATGCTGGATATTGACAACACCTGTCATCAGTTTGTGCCAACTGGCCCTCCTCAGCAGTGATTGGTTGGTGACTGCCATTCTAACATCAGCTGTGCTCATATAGGAAAGACTGTGGGAACAGTCCAGAGAATGCAGAGAAGAGACAGAAAGAAAGTGACTCTGATAATGATGATGATGACAGCAATATGCCATTATTAACAACAATATGAAGTGATGATAAGGGAAACTCCCAGAAAGATTAAGTCTTTTGCCACTGTCATCAAAAACCACCAAAGACATTAATCTGTGATAATAGCTCATGCATCTATGGTTAATCTTGTAAAAAGACTCAATAACTTCCTAAAACAGCTGGTGACTGTACTTTTTTTTATCAGACATACCTCAACAATAGGACAGTGACACTCAACTTACAGCCCAGGGGCCAAATCTTGCTGCCCAACCATTTTCTACTTCACAAAAAAAGAAGGTGATTCACACTGGGATTTTTTTTTGTACCTTAGGTATACAACATGTGCCAGAGTGCACAAAAGTAGAGCTTGTTTATCATAAAAAGTGCCAGAGGATCCCCCACAACCCTGACAGAACTCCTGGTTAAGCATCTAATGTCCCAAAATCCTAAAAGAGTCCAAAAATCTTTAAAATGTCCTAAAATCCTTAAAACATCCTGAAATCCCAGAAATTTCCTGAAATCCAAGAAATCTCTGAAAATCCTAGGAACATATGAAAATCTTTGAAACGTCCTGAAATTCTAAAAAAAAAAAAATCCTGAAGTGAAATGTGAACAAATCTTACAAATGTCCTGAAATCCCAGAAATGTCCTGAGATGAAAATCCTAGAAACGTCCGCAAATCCTAGAAATGTATGAAAATCCTAGGAACATCCTGAACTTCTCGAAAATTCCTCAAATCCTAGAAATGTCCACAAATTCTTGAAGCATGCATGGGGCTGCTTCTGGTCCCTGGCCTCCTGTCATTTTGTCAAAGTGGCCCCTGAAGCAAAAAGGGTTAATAATGCCTAGACCAGACTGTGTGTGCTACTGGGTTAGCTGCTAACGAGAGTCTGTAGCAGTGTGGTGGCTTGTTCTTTGGCTCGGGTTTGGAAGTTTCTGTGCTGCTGGGTTGGCTGGTAATGGGGGTCTGTTGCTTCATGGTGGTTTGTTCTTCAGCTGGGGGTGCTGTGTGCTCTTTGTGCCACCGGGTTAGCTGCTAACATCCCCTACCGGGAGTCTTTCTGTGGTGTCACAAACTCAGTACAAATATTATTTTTGCTTCACCCAGGCTTGAAGTTGTTTGGTGTAAGTTTATAAAACATATACAGTTAATAAATCCATTAGTTAACTACAGCAGATGATAGTGCCAGCAGATGGTTGTGGAAGCTTTAATTAATTTCGATCTCAGAAAGGTAGCTGATAGAGAGGGAGAGATTGAGGGACTGGATGAGTTTAAGGAAGCTAGAAAGACACTTTGCACGCTGTAAAGAGTGAATTTGTTGCACTGAGTGTTGCAAGATGTATTTGGAAACATGTGGCTAAAGGCTTATTATAAGCTATTTGCAAGCTTGCCTGAAGCAATTTCTTTTCTCTGCATTAGGTTCAAGGTTTACTCACAGAGAATGCTTTTGTATGGGACAGACATTTCCTTTTTAAGAATGGAGTGTGTGACACTGAAATGGATAAATGAAGGTTCTGTTCATTTGTAAAAGTGTGAACTTTAAAGGACAAGCACTTGAGGAGAAAGCATCGTCTGGGTTTCAGCTGTGTCTGTTGAGTTCTGGGCAGGGAGGATGTTATACTGTAGGTGGTGAAGTGGTAGAGAGAACAGCAAGGACACACAAGAAAAACAGAAGAGACGCTCACATCCTGGACAATCTTCATACAGAAAGTGCAGCAGCGACACAAAGGCACACCGGCAAGGATCAGAGAGTGCAAAAAACCTTCATGTAACAACAGAGCCGGCAGAGCGTGTTGTTTCAGTACACAATTTTACAAAAGGCAACACATAAAACAGTTACACACATCCAGCCTGCTACTGTTCTTATTTCACTGTCTTCAAATCAGGCTTAATGTTCACACAGACTCTTTCAGTGTTATATAACTGTTACTCCAGCATTTATCCAGCATTGATCCAGTCTGTGGGCCTAAAAGTTTGCAGCATTAGCCACGCAACATGCTCACATAAACCTCAACAAGTCAACTTGCAAAATAAACGGTAAAACAACATAAAAATGGCAAAACTTACAGCAGTGATGCTCAATTTATGGCCAATGGGCCAAATTTGGCCCATTACATGGTGTCTGGTGGCCCCCCAACCATTTTCTAATTCACAATAAAAAATAATGTGATTCACAACTGCAGTTGATTTAGTACTTTTAATATGCATAAGGTGTTCCATGAATTGGCATCAAAATACAGCTTGTTTGTCAAAAGAAGTGCCAGTGAAGGATCCCCTAACAGAGGTCCTAGCTAAGCCCCTAGTGTCCTAAAATCCTAGAAACATCCTGAAATCCTTGAAGTGTCCTATAATCCTAGGATCATCCTAAAATCCTACAATCATCCAAAAATCCTAGAAACGTCCTGACATCCTGAAAATGTCTTGAAATCCTGGAAGTGTTCTAAAATCCTCAAATCTGAGAAATGTCTTAAAATTCTTAGAACCTCAAAAAATCCTAAAATATTAGAAATGAAATAAAATCTAAGAAACTCATTTAAGTTCTAGAAATGCCATAAAATCCTTACAATGTCCTAAAATCCCAGAAATGTCTTAAAAAATCCTAGAAACCTTATGACATAGAAACATCCTAAAATCTTTGAAACATCCTAAAATCCTAGAAATGTCCTTAAACCCTAGAAACATCCTAAAATCTGAGACATGTCCTAAAATTCTTGAAACGTCTGACTTAAAGCTTCCAAGTTTAAAGTTTGGTCACTGACAGTTACCGTCTTTACGTTCTGAGTGTCAGTTTTGCACTTCACTGACCCTTGTTGAGTTATTCACTTGTTGCAGAACATTTTAGTCAAAATTAAAATGAATCCACTGAGTACATGAAGACATATGTTTTATGCAGCCAACAACAGAACAATTTGCAGGTTTCCACCTTTAAATCCTGTATATTCATATATTTATAATTTGATTATTGTTACCTTTGAAATGTGATCCTGTATATCTTGCTTTTTTAATCCTTATCTCTTACTGTTATTGCAATTATTATTACTGCACATTAGCCTTTTTACACACTGTTAATGCCGCCTCTGCATCTGGTTGCACACACTGTAAATACTGAATGTGCAATTAAATTTCTTCATCTTAAATTCTAACATGCATAGGGCTTGCATGCATTTCAATAAAATATGAAAGGCAATTTATCTAATATTACACATCACTGAATATGTCCAGGTAACATTAATCCTTTGCTAAAAGGGCCAAACTAAAATGAGCAAACAGCAAAGGTTCAGAGCACGGTAGCCTTTTTCCTTGACTGCCTCCACGTTATTACCAACTCCACACATTATCCTCCACTTTGCAGCGCCGCATAAACAGCAGGATAGAAATCTAAGCCTAATAAAATTGCACACTTAAGTTGATTAATTCCTCCCTTCATCAGAGAAATTACCTCTTGATTAATTTTGCTGTTCGTCTCTTGACCTCTGCGACCAGTTAGCGCGGTGATGACAAATGGCGGAGTGGAGTCTTCTGTCTGTGTGGACTCCCCAGTGGCCCTGCCTCCATTACTGTCTGAGAGTCCAGTTTCTGAGCTCTGAAGAGGCCCATCTTTATCTAACCCCCAGGCTGCAGAGATAGGGGTGTGGTAGGGGGATGAGACTGAGGGGCAATTTTCAGCCCTAAAGACAGTTTCCGCTGTAATTCACTGTGAAGATAGCAATCTGTAGTGTCCCCAGGTATTTACTCAGACCCTCCTTTTTATCGGCGCGGAGCCTCACCACACAGTCTCTGACAGTGTTTATCTAAAATGCAATCTTTCTGAACTGTAAAGCGCTGAATTTGTTGCCCCTGACTCAATGAGCAGGGCACCGAGGGTCAAAATCAATAACAACTTACAAGTCGCTGCGTGCCTGAGAGTTGGGTGGCTGAGCCGCCGGGGACAGCCGGGGAAGTGTAGAGTCTCTAGGAGTGTCCACGGGTGCATGGACAGACGCTCTTATCTTGTAGCTGCTGGGGCCCCCAAATCAAAGATTGCACGTCACAACAACTTGATAAAATTCAACGAACTCCGCTGAGCTTAGACACAATCCTTTTGTGTTTATCCTTTACTTCCCACAGACTCACGTGCATTGCCACGTTTTTTTTTTTTAACCATTTATTCTTTATCCCAAATTCTCTTCTTGTGTTGAGCTCTATGCACAGCTAAAGGTTTGAGCAAATTGGCTTGATTTTGTTCAAAAACATGGGAAGAATGCAATTAGCAACTTAAGAAGAAATGGTCAAAAAAGCAAGAAATAGGTGAATAGTGACAAGACAAATGAAAAGTTAAAAACAAAAACAAAGTACAAGGCACAAGGTAGATTTATTAGTCATTTTGAAATGAAATCCTTAAACCCTGCCAGTAAAGACCCTCAGGGAGTGCTACATATTTTTTCCCTGTAACATAATTTTAGATAAATCGTTAAGAATTATAAATATAGTTATGAATATAGTTTTCTGGATATTTTTTTGTAATATCTAATAATTTCCAGGGTTTTTCCCCTTACCTTTTTTCTGCAATTTGCGGGACATATCTCATTATGTTTGAGCAACTTGAGTTTAAACTTGAGTAGAAATTACCTCAAAACTAAACCTCAAAAAAGTATAAGAGTTAACTGAAAATCAGCAAAAAAAAGCAAAGAAACAAACAACAAATTGAAAGTAAAACCAAAACCAAAAAAAAAACATGAGTTAAGAACTTAAAAGTTATAATAATTAAAAGTTACAATAATTAAAAAAATATATTAAATAAAATATATAATTATGATAATTTTAAATGTAGTGGTCCGAAAAATTTTCTTGGCTTTTTAAAAAATAATTTTCTAAATCTACTGAGTTCTTGCAATTTTCAGAATATTTTTTTCCAAGTCGTTCATTGCCTTTTTTTTCATGATTTTAAAAGAAATCAAACCAATTACAATTACATTAAACCACCAGATACTTATGAAAGCACCTAAATGAAGTACTCCCATCATCTGAAGATGTGAAGACCCAGGGGATTCATTTTATTTTTGACTAAAATGTCCTACAACAACTCTCAAAGGTTTTAAAGTTATTTTTTGACCAAATGATTCTCAATCATTTTCCACTTGAAATAAATGCCTCGTATGCTTCCATCAAAGGTCTTGACAGATCATCTGACAGCATATGAAACTGTCTTTTACACATCAGACACTTTCAGTTACTTTCTGAAACAGACAACCCAACAATCCACAGTGATTGAGCTGCTGTAGGAAAGCTGGCAGTGTTTGAAATGATCTCTTGCGGTTTTATATTCTTCACACTGAAGATCTCTGTGACCCCATTTCGACACCTTCATCTCTCCAAGACACACAAGTTTTACTTCTTCCAAGTGTAACTGTGTCAGTGAGCATCCTCTCCGGGGTCTGTCCTCTATGATGACGCCAGCTGCAGCCTGTTGCTCGAGACAGAGAGAGAAGAGGTTTCAACACAAACAGTCATAGAGAGGGAAACCCAGCTGTTGTAAGCTTTTATCTGACCCCTGATCAGTCTGACATTTGGTCCAGATGTGTGTTAGTGTGTACGTGTTGGTGAGCGTGGCTGATTCAGACCACCATAGTGACATTCATTCCTGTGTTTGTGGTAGTTTGAAGATAGTTGTTTGCTCGCCAGCTGTTATCGATTGCTGTTAATTGTTATGAGAAAACCCTCTCGTGTTTTTGGCATTTGACAGCTTCAGGTGTGTTTCCACCAAGTCCGGACTGGAGCAGAGCTGACCTTTGGTTTGCACGGAGCTCAGGAAACCAAAAACAAGACTGCAGTAAGATTTATGATCAGGCAAAGGAGATAAATCCAAATCAATTGGATGCTGCAACGGCTTGTCTCTACATGTTGGCATCTCTTTTTTTTTTTTTTGATAATTTTTGGGTTTTGTTTGATTTTTAAAGAAATGAAATCTTTGCTTCCAGAAGATGATTTTTTTGAAATTATTATTATTATTATATTTAAACCATTAAAACAATACATACAAGATGCACATCAGCATTTCACAAACATGCCACAAAACAAGTAAAAAATAAATAACAACAACAACAACAATAATAATAACAATCTTTATTTATAAAGATATTATAGATATTGTAAGATATAAGTGGAATTATTTTATATTGCACCTGTTACAAGCAGCATTTTGGTGTTGTAAGACAAGAAGAACCTTTAGGACTGATGACTGAAGACTGACGACTTTTCAGCAGTGTGGGGAAAAAGACAGAAACACAGTTTTTTATTTTCTTATGCTTCATGAACAAACAAAATATACACCACTGAGACTCCAGCCCTGAGGGGAGCACAGTTGGATGCACTGGCTAATGGACTCCTTCTTCTCTCCTGCATGTTGTGGTGTCAAGTGATCTGTCAAGAACTCCCCTGGGCACGTTGCTTTTTAATCAGGAGCCATCAATTCATAAATTAAGACTGATTAAGTGATCAATTTACCTTTTGTCATAGTTCTGTCATCATCAGTTAATGGCTGTCTTTGGGGAATAAATGAGGAGATAAGTGGGACTGAAGGCTGTTCAAGTTTGGCTCTGCCCTGTGGGATGACGGCCCGCTCCTCTGGGATGACTGCTGGCTCATGTATCAGATTTGCATTATCATGTCTTACTTTTCTCTTGTCGTTACACCATTCTAATTTGTATGCAAAAAAGTCACAGTGATGATTTGTTTTTCTAAACGGCAATCTGCTTGGCTGTATACGGCATTTATAATACACTACATGGTTCCGATTTATCACAGATCCACTTTGATTTCCCAAGGCCTACAGCAAGTACCTGCTGCGTATATGTTCGGCTGATACCGTTGGCATAAAAACATCACTGATGTCAAAAAGAGGGGGAAAAAAACATGAAATTTTCCTGAAACTGAAAACAGCATTGTCATAAAGGAGTCAAATGTGTCTTGGAAAATTGGTTAAGAATTTAGCAAGTTTGGGAGCTAAGACTGATTACTGTAACCTGGAAATGCAGGAATTCCATGGATTTTCTTGCCCCCCATATCTTCATTGTGGTAGTGGTAATTTTGGGGTATGAAATAAATTAAAATCACTCATTCACAATGTTATCCTTGACCCTTTGAAACCTGAGCAATGAGCAATAAATGAAGAAATGACCCCCAAAAATAGCGCAAAATTATAAAAAAAAAAACAAAACAAAACTTAAATTGTTATTTTAAAAAGGGAGCAATAATAATCAAAATGTAAAAAGTAAAAATAAAAATAAAAAAATATCAAGGTGATCAGGACTCGGAAGAGGAGTTTTAAATAATTATAATAATTCTATAACAAGATTTTAAACATGTATTTTGATCAGAATAACTACATTTTTCCCTAGCTTTTTTTTTCTTTCTAAATCAACTAATTTCTTTCAATTTCTGAAACATTTGTTAAGCGGTTGCACATTGCCTGGAATCTAGACGCACACAATCAATGGTGGTAATTCCAGTTTTTGAAACATCTTTTTTGTCCAGCCATGGAAAAAACAGGAACAATTTGCCAGAGGGGCATTTTGAGTCATTTACAGATTTTGAAAGTGTAGTTTCTAAGCTTTCCCTGTATGTGACTTCAAAAGAAGACTAATTTAACGTCGATAACTTGGACGTTAATTAAAACTCACCCCATAAAAAACTGAAAAGTATTCCTGCAGACTTCATCGCCTCCAATATAACCCTCTATAACTATAACAAGTTCGGGGGTGCTTTCTTTTCGTTCACATTTTTCCCTCTCCATCTGCATTCAATGGTGAAAACACACACAGCTTCCAGAGGTAGAAGTAACAGTTACTAGCCTACTTTAAATGCAGGAGCGGCTGCTTAAGTAGCCATGTGGTTCCCCTTTAACGTGTAGCTGATTGGTCAAAAAATGGAACAAAAGCACATAAATAGCCAAGGAAAACCAGTGAGCTTATTTACTGCAGTGTCACCACACTCCCAACTAGGAACCAGCTTTTCCCCTAAAACAACCCAAATTCAAATACAAAGTTTTTGCTTTTAAGGCCCCCAATACTATTATTTGATGCATGGAATGGCTTCTTCGTCATTTCAACTTGCATATTCTGCAAAAAAACAAAATTCTCTAAATATATTTTAAAAAAAGATTTTTCTTTGTTTACACGACTTGTGCAGGGTCGACTTGTTGCTGGTTTTCTGGTGGCGGGTCACATTCAAGAAAACTAATTTTATTAAATGTGTTGAAATCATAGAAGCAGTACACTTGCCCTTCCCATTTCCCCATTTTGATAATAAGGCTGATATAATGCTGCTTGACTTGTGGGCTAAGGGACATCCCTTTAATGGAGGAGTCATGTTAATGATTGTCTGTGATTAACCTTTCTGTTAGAGGTAACCCACATCTGATTATGGAGGCTGGTTTAGCAGTTCATAGGGTTCCCACTTAACATAGGAAATCAGCTCAATAAAGGCAATCAATAAAGACAAAGACAAAGAGATTTTCCCTGCTTACCAAGGTGGTGGAAAGTTATTTGCACAAAGTAAAATTAACCTCTTACCCTTTTCAGGCACAGGTAAGCCATGCGTTATACACTCTGACAGGCCACTGAGGAGTTCTAGGAGCCCTTTGTGAGATGAATGAAAGAATCGGAGGCTACATATTCTGCACTACAGCTCTGATGTGAACTTTTGTACCAAATTTGAAAAAAAAAAACATTCCCTCTCAAGTTCTCAAGATATTGCTTTCACAAGAGTGAGACAGATGAGCTCACAATTACCATGAACATTGACCTATGGCCACTAAAATCTGATCAGTTCATCCGTAAATTGCGCTGGCCAAATTTTAAGAAATTCCCTAAAGGCATCCTAGAGATAATGCATTCACTAGAATGGTCATACTGGGCACAGATGGACAGACAACCGAAAACATAATGCCTACGACCGCAGTTATCACCGGTGTAGAACCATAAAAACCCTCCAAAAAAGGTCATCAAATTAAAAAAAATCGCAAGCTAAAGTGCAGTCTTTTAATTAAAATTAGTTGACACTGGAAAGAGTTAATTTCAGTGTTTCAGTCAGTCACTTCTTTAGCCTTCACATAACCATCTGTGATCTATTGTATCAGTAAAATTTCATTCAGACAAATACAGAATCCTTTGGGTCTCAGTAAAGGGGAAATAAAAGTAATTAAAGGGGTGGTGTTATTTCCCATTTACCAGTGTCAGCACTGAATGCACTGCTGCTGAGCACCACTCCAGTCAGCGAGTGAGGAAGAAATCCAGCTGCCCAGTTCACAGAAGAAAATTTTGACATTGTACATTTCTGCAAACCATGGATACTTTACATTTGAACATTTCATATGTATCATATCAATGTCTCTAATGGAACTTAGTTTCTGAGCTGATTGTCATTGTAAGGTGAATCGGATGGTGGATGGCATGACAACTGCCAAGCTGCAGACTATTTGAGACCAACAAACAGCAAAACTTATTGGCATTTGGTGAGTCATTGTTGCATTTTCAGCAGCTTTTAGAGAGGGTTTTCAAGGACCCCTCACTGTGTTACCACTGGAGATAGTGCACCCTGTTCTCATTCCAAACTCTTAAAATACTGCTGCTTTGACAGTACTTTTGGCATAAGATCACGACATCAAAAGACACCTCTCCTGTCCACAAGAAATGGCACTGGACGAAGACACTTGAGAAGGCAGCTAGACAGAACTTTTCGCATCTGAATCAAACACAGCAGGACGACGTCAGATTGAAATACAGTAATGACATAATGTAAGGAATGCAGGGCACCTATAGGATAGGCGGATAGGGCGGTGGATGGGTATGACAAAACCCGGCATTTGTGCAGGAGTTCAGTGTTCGCTTCCCATGTGAACGTGATGTTTTTTTTGTCACCTTACCCTAATCCTAACCATCCATGACTTTGTTAACATCCTGGCGTTAGTTGCCATGTGCTTGTGTTGCCTAAACATAAACATGCGCAGCTTAATCCCACCATGTGCTTGTGTTGACATCACGGTAGAGGCATTACGGAATGTAAAGAGCAGACGCAGAAGAATACTTACAGCGTAATATGTAGACGTGGAAGTATACTGCAAAGTAGTAATATGTGATGACTTGGGATAAGAACTTGTTGGACAGTGCCACGAGAAGTGTCTTTTTTTTTGCTTGTGTCTACCAAGACTACCAAGGCTGCATTTTCAGCCTGAAATGTGGCACAAAAAACAATTGTTATTCTCTCAACATATTGCTGCATTTCCAGCTAGGAAATGTCCTGTAAAGAACTTGCTTTTTACTGAGACATTGCTGCGTTTCCAGCTGGGATAGTGTAATGAAAAGCAGTTGCATTTTTACAGGGTGTTTTTAGCTGGGGAAATGCCACATAAAGCAGACACTTTTTACTGAGACATCACTGCTTTCCCCAGTCAGGTTAATGCCAAGTAAAGCAGTTGTTTGTTCATTCACCAACATCGTTGTGTTTCCAGCAACTTTTTAACCACCAAAACGAGGCATTTTTAGAGAAACCATGGTATTTTCCTAACAGTTACCCAGTGGATTTTGCGCCTAAAACAAAACATGCATGGTTAAAACATAAAGGTTTTAGGACAATGAAAAGAAGTTTCAAAAGTGTTGAACATGGTCTAAATGACCGCTGTTGAGTGCCTGTCATCATAGCCTTCCCCTGACTGCATCCCACTTTCTCCCTGATCTCTCGTCAAGGATTCTATCTTTTCATGTCATTGTAGCCGCATCACAATAAATTGTAAAAATGGGTATAACAGCACACATTTTCAGACAGTTTCTCCTTGAGGGCCATGGTGTTGCACTTTGTTGTACACACCAGTAATTGTGTGAAGAATGGAAAAAGAGAGCTTGAAAAGAAAGTTCAAACTGTTATTTCACACCTCCACACAAATGGCCAATCACTACATCAAGTGCCCGGCTGTGTCTCTGAACTTATGAGTGCAGCCATGATTCTGCTGTTAGGTGGTTTCAGACAGTGGTGGACGACATAACAAACACTTTAGCTGAAGCAACACTCTTAAAAATGAAGGCACAAACAAGAACCATATAGGCTTGTCCCCACAGGATAACCCTTCTTAGGTCTTGATAGAACCTTTTAAAAAGTTTCCACCTGGCAACCTTTCAGAGGGTTCTATCAAAAAATACCAACATCAGGGGTTATGCCTAGAACACAGAGAGTGGTATATTACCCCATTTCTTCCAAATAAGCTTTGGTTCTTGAACTGTTCAGAGTTCTTGGAACATTTGAGCTATCAAGAAAACAAGCCTTCACTTCCACCAGTTTTGAGTAGAACAATTGTAATCAAGAATATATAAACAACAAAGGGTGTTGCACAATTCACAAAAGAAGAAAGGAGTATTGGCAAAATTATGGATTACATTCCTCACCTACAAGCATGTGTTCTGTTAATAGAGATATTTGTTTCTGCTGAGAAAAACAAGCAGGGACCAATTATTAATGAGACTTCGTCATGCCCTTATTTTTCTGACAATTTCTCACCTCTCTCTCTTGCCAGTCTGTAGAATTTCACATATCCATAGACCACAGATATTGTCATGGTTTACACTTCAGGTCAACAAAAACACTTCTCTTTTTTTTCCTTTTTAAAGTATATTAGTATAATATGTATGCACTAAATTGTGAATAAAGGGTTTAAAAAGAAGGAAAAAAAAGGTGTATAAGGTGTGGGAACCACAACGGAACTAGTTGGTAGAAAAGGGGTTCATGAGAGGTTCAAAGGAGGACCTTTCCTATTATTTTGTAGTTCCACCACTAGTCATCCTGAACTTTTCCACAACTAAGGGCACTATCGAGAACCATTTTTTATTCGAAGGGTTTCATCCAGTACCCAACCAGGAGGTTCTGCCAAAAACCTTTAAATTTCCAAGGCTCTAAAATTGTCATTGAATACATTAGCCAAAGATCTCTCTCGAACTAATCATGGCTTTTATTTGATTTAACAGGTGAGCAAAGGGAACCCCGTCATGTGGCTCCTAAATTTGATGTGGTCCAATGTAACCCATATTACTCATGGTCCACACTTATAGTTTTAGGGGCTGATGATTTGTTAAATCATTGCTTCCATTACTATTTCAAAGGTGCAATAGGTTTGGAAACTGAAACTCTTAGAACTGATCGCAGAATTTCAAGTAACACATAGCTGTAAGAAAAATTAAAAGAATTTCGGCAGACCATGAAAGAGAGATATCAACAAAGGCAGAACACAAAGAAAAAAGGGAATTCCACATACATCTACATTTAATGATACCATTTAAGACATGAATAACCATTTCAATATTTGAACGTGAAGATCATACAACAATTCTTGATGAATTCTTTCAAAAAGGTTCTTTGTATAAAAAGGTTCTTAATGGAACCTTTAGTCTTATAACGTACCCCTGAATAACACTTTCTTAAAAAAGTTTTTTCAGAGGTACATGGTTGTTGGTTGAACCTCAGCACTTCAGGAAGAACCCTTTTGGATCTCTTACGTCTAAGTGTAAAACTGAGGTCTTGAAACCTACTCCTTTTTTCTATATCCAGTTTGGCTATGACATTGTGTTGAATTCCACTGACCTTAAACGCAATTACTATAATGTTTTCCCACTTTAAAAACCAATCTACTCCATGGTTACCACTTGGACAAATCAATGGCTTTTACACACTTGGCCACGATGCTGCTGTACACATTTCTGAGTGCTCAAGTACTCATGAATGACATGCAGCCCTGTTGTCTGAAGCCGTCTGATAGGCTCTTCAGCGCGGTTAATATATAATCAATCCTACATGCCTTTAAATGATAAGTGCCAAGTTAGATAAAGCAGGCGTACTGATGACACAGTGCCAAACCTGCACTTCTCCTCACTGTTGAGGACAAGCACCTTTTTAAGCAAAGACAAAATTTTGGGTAATGAATCATTTGTCTAACTTTTTAGCAAGTAATTTAAAAAATGTGTTGTAAATCCTGAGGATACACATTAAGTGATTTTATATAATATATCATATTGTTATATAAATGTGGACAATGGATACCTTTGACACTGGGATCAACATCACTCTCCTGGTCTGAAGCGGTTCATTTTTTGTTGGTTTTCTTTGTTTTGTTTTGTTTTTTCAAAAACATGGGAAAAAGGCAATGAGCATCTTGGTAAGAAATGTTCCACAAACTGCAACAAATAAGTAGATCTAGAAATTTATTTTTAAAAAGCTAGGTAAAAAATGACTTGGGAAATAAAGATAGGAAAAACTTTACTTATATCGATCATAATTACCTGTTTAGAATTATGCTACAGAATTTATTATACCTTTTAGGCATTTTTTAGGGCATCCCCGTGTTTGTTTTTTTAAATGTTTCTCTTTTTTTTCTAATTTTCCGGTAATTTTCTTGTACTTTTTACAAATTCCCCATTAATTTTTGGGTTATTTATTCTGAAGTTGCTTATTACTGTCTTTACATGTTTTTGAAAGAAATAAATCCAATCGGTTTCAAAGGGTAAAGCTGCATTGTGAAAGGTTTAGCATGGATGCAGTGCGATGACTGTTTATGGTGTGCAGCAACAATATGCATAATCCCATCATGCACAGCAGTGAAGGCTGTCTTTACACCGTGCATCAACAATAAGCAGTCCCATTATGCATATGATCATAATTATTGAGTTTCGTAGTGATTAATAGTTTTTAATCAGGCAATCAAATGCCACATCTGCTCAGACAACTTCTTCATTTAATATATTTGCTGCTTTTTATTCCGATGCTGCACCTCTGCTGTCTGTTGTCAGAAACTCTCCAGCAGCCATCGTGACAAGCGTTCTCTCACCTCTCCTCTTCTGGTCTCCTCTGAGTAGAGCAAACACACACCATTAGGATGATCAATATTCCTCCAGAGCACTGTTCTTTCATATCGTGAGCTCATTTCATGCACTTTAAACAAAGAGGAGGTGGGTGATGGTGCATGTAGGTAGTGTTTCCATCGCAGTCAAGCAAGCAAAATACAGCATGGTCAAAGATATGGATATAAGATATCAGGCAAAAAAAACAGGAACAGGTGCAGACAGGTTGAGTGCAATGACAAAAAGGCAAAAGGAAAGAGCTGGTGATATATACTGAAGAAGTGATGAGATAATGAGAGGCAGGTGTGTCAGCAGAGAGAAAAGTGGCTTGGACAATGAATAAGCACATACTCGGTGCAGGTAGGCAGGGGAGGTTTGGTGATGGTTAATGGTGATGGTGGCAGGAACAAGGGTTACTACATGGCAGGAGGGAGTGGCAGGATCTGCAACAACTGGAGAGTTTGTATATGGCATGGGAGTTTGGGTCACTGGATGGGCATATAGTGAAAAGACAAAACCAAGTTTAATTTAGGAGAAAAAGAGTTTGTATCCCACAGATCTGCAGTTGCCTTTTTATTAACTGTAGATCTGGGACCAGGGGGAAATAAACAACATCAGTAACCAAGATTATTCCCTGAAATTAGCTTGTAGCTACATGTAGCAGTGTGCTGTAAAAAATCACCAATAAAATCTTCATCAGGACATAGAACATGTTCCTGCAGGAATAAGATCCAAAACCGGGGTGGAATTATATCTGCAACCAGATTATTTACCATGAAATTAGCATGCAGCTACATGTAGCAGAGTACTTGCAACTGTGGAATTACTGTAAATGAGTATAGCAGCACACTCCACCATGAAAAATCACCAGTAACAACTTCTTAATAAAAATCTTCACAACAGTGCATATTTCAGCAGGAATAAAATGTGAAACTTTGGCAAAAATAACAATATCAGCACCCAAGATTATGCATTTCTCTGGCATGAGCATGTTGCTACATGTAAAAGTGTACTTGGGGTTGGTGAATGACTTAAATGGAGTTGCAGCACTTTCTACTGTGAAAAATGACCAATTAAAACAACACCAAAATCTTAAAAACTGAACATGTACCAGCAAGAATATGATCTGAAATTGAGGAGAAATGAACATTAGAAAAAAAGATTATGTGTTTTCCTGAGAAGTTAGCATGTAGCTAGATGTAGCAGTCTGGGTTACGTAAGAACTCTTGTAGTTGCAAGCCTGGAACAGATGCGCATAAAGAAAACCATCATGAGCTGATGTCAGCTTATCTCAAAAGTAGAAAAAATGTTGGAAACAGTGTGCAGAACAGTCTAAAGCCTGATGTTTTTGGTCACAGGGATTACTTTTACACACATTTAATCTGTTACATGAACCTTTGGCAATATGAGCATTCAACATTGTGCCATAAAGGGCCTATATTACAGAAAATAAGGAAAAGCATAATCATGCCTTGACCAATGTCATAACCACAATCTTTCCCGAACCCTCACTGCCATACCATGTGTAAATAATGCAGAAAGCAGGAATTGTAAAATTATTGGCATTGGACATAAAGGAGTCATTGAACAGAATCCATGATTATGCAAATATCATACAATATTGACATCCTTGTATAAGAACAGGATTTAGATTTTTTTGAAAATCACAATTCAGAGGGCTGATTGCCTTAAAATCTAGGAAGCGTATACATGAGGGTTGTCCTTAACCGTTTGAAACCTAGAGTGACATCGCTCTTCTCATGCTGCTTTCAAATGCCTTTCACAAGTATTAACCCTTTTAAACCTGTGCAAATTGGTAAAAATTTAATTAAAAAAACGTGGGGAAAAAAGGCAATGCACAACTTGGTAAGACAATTATTAGGGACTTTTTCCAGGTCATTTCCTTGACTTTTTTTTTTTTTTTTAGAGTTAGACTCCTGCTGATGAGCCTCATTAAATGTCTTAGCGGTAGGAGCTGGATGAAGAGGCTCAGGCATGGAGTAACTGACGCTCCAATGTTCTGATCCAGTTCATAACTCGATCAACTTGAATGTTTTTACAGACTTCTGTTGCCTGCCAATTCTCTATCAAAGTCAGCATCTATATTAGAGATGTCTACTTCATTTAAAACAGTCCAATACATCCAGCTACATGACTCAAAGTTCTTTACATTTATGATACAGAGAGGTTTGCTTATGATTCAGTATACTGTGATTCAAGGCTGATTTGAACGAGCTGATGTGTAACATTAATTCAGCTCAGATATGACAGGGTTTGACTTTTCTATAGCTTATTCATGAATAAATGGATGTGTAAAAACCCTTGAAACCTGGAGCAACACCATTTTTCACCTTTTAAAAGTATTTAAACCTCTGGATTTAAAACTCAAACTCATTGAAAAACTCACTGTCAAAAGTCAGTGAGTAACTTGCTAAGAAATGTTTGTCAAACTACAAGCAATTAGTAGTTTTAGAAATAAATTAATGAATTAAATTTAAAAAAAAAAAAGCTTTGGAGATTGTCTAGGGAAAAATGAAAGAAAAACTATATTCCTAATTTCAAAAATTGCACATTCAGAATTAGGTTAAACTATTATTATTATTATTATTATTATTATTATTATTATTATTATTATTATTATTATTATTATACTATTATTATTATATACCTCTCTCTCCCTCCTTTTGTTTTTGTAATTTACAAATTTTCAGGTCATTTTATTTACTTTTTCCAAATTTTGTGCTAATTTTGGGGTCTTTATGTCTTTTGTTGGTCTGAGCTTTCTTCCAATGTTTCCAAAAGAAATAAAGTCAGTTTTCAAAGGGATAAGCATTTTCAGACACTTTCTTCTTCCTTCAAATTTTTGGATATATTGTAGTCTAATATGCAGATTCCCTTAAAACTTCCTGTTTCTTTAAGTGTTACGTGCATCCGTATCATTTTTCCCAGCTCTTTTGACAGTGTAATGAAAATTTCACCCTCTAGGTGCTGCTAGTAAGTTCTTTCTCTACTAAGCTGGCACCTTAATGAGCTCTATATCTGTGCACAGGATGCTATACTGACTATACTGTTTACTGCTCACATCCAGATGTATTGTTTCACATTATCTGTGAGCGTTGGGATATCACCGGGAGTACTTTTATCACACACTGATCAGAGGCATCAGTGTCATGGAGAAGCAGCACCAGATGGCACTGGTTAATGCCTGTGACTCTCTTCTTTGCTCCTGTTCCATTAATTTGCTCTGTTCGGTAAACAATGATTGGTGTCTGGCTGCCCTGTGTGAGGCAAATCAGCTCTCATCTAGCATGATGAAAAGTGACATAAATAGATTTGGTCTGAAAGGTTTCCTTTCCTGTGATTAAGAGCCTCGCAGGATGCAGTCAGAATCCTGATTCTAATAAATTTGCTTTCCATATGCAAACCAGCCGCAAAACAAACTCATCAATTTCACATCAGCTTTCATTTAGCTTAATGGCCAGCCATTAACAAAACCAATCGCCTCCCTCCTGGTTACCCCCTCGCAGTGTTTTCTTTGAGTTATCAGAGCACATGGAATCATATTCACACACACGCACCAACGTGCACTCCGACTTTACTTACCAAGCATCTCTGTATTTGTTGCGGCACCAGATGGCAGAGATTGTTACCAGCACTTACTCTGGGGTGAGAAGCATGAGGAATTTATTGCACATGTCTCCGAGTCTGGTACAATACATCTCAATGCATTTCAATAATGTTGCACCTCAGAGATTGTGCAGTAAGCAGCGATGCAAAGGAGGCCATCATGAATAAATGCATTTTTTAACGCAAGCTTAAAGACATGGCAGTGCTGCTGCTGATGGAAGTGCAGCCTGTAAGCAGCAGAATTGCTCTGTTCTGAAATTGCTCTCGTCTTCAATATCTCGAGTTTTAAAATGTTGCAAGAATGGAGGGAGATGGCTGTAGATGGAGGGCTGCTGATTGCATTATATGGCAGTCATCCGTACTGTTTGGGTTTTTTTTGTAACGGATGATTTTATTGCGTCTTTGCCTTTATTTGATATATAACATACAGAATGACAGGGAATATGACGAGAGAGATGGTGATTGTGACCCCCCCCCGTCCTCACATCTATAGCACAAGCCAATTTGTCTGTCCACAAAGCAAAAGAAGAGTTACAGTGTCAAATGTATCTTGAAGGTCTGTTACCATAAATCACAGGGGGAAAGATGGCACGGTTTCAGTTGCCTTTGCACATGAAAAATGAAACTGTAGGAAAGCAACCAAGGTACTGACTTTTATTCATTACTGTAATTTAATCACGCCTCTGTAATATGTTTTGGGTTCTTTTTTTACAAGGGACCAGCAAACCGCCTGCCTCCTGAAGAAATACATTTGTTTTCTGCTACCTTGCAATAGCAAATAGACTTCTCAAGAAACAGAAAGCCATTCTGTTTACTTAAATTAATGACATTTTCAATTAATGTGTCTGCAAATGAGAGCATCAGAGTTATCTAACTGTTTTCTTGGACATCTATTAGAATTGTTAAATATTAATATTTCTGTTTGCATGAGACTGTTTAAATAAGACCATTCTTCAAAATCTAACCATATAGGTGGTTTGTTCAAGGAGAAATAATGACCTGTATTTATGTTTAATGTTAGGCGGTAACTTCTAGTGACCATAGTTGTTGTAATAGTAGTAGTAGAGATCCGCGCAGATGGACTGGTCAGACAAACGCAAGATTTCCATCAAGGAGATCAGTGTTTGTATCCCAAAAGTCAAGGTGGTGCTAATTTTTCCCTTTGACACCTGGCTTAATTTCTTTCGAAAACATGGGAAAAAGGCAAGAGGAAAAGAAGAAAGAAGAAATGACCCAAAATTTTGCAAGAAATTATTAAAAAGCACAAAATAAAACAACACAAAAAATCCTAAAAATATATTATAATTGTGTAACATAATTTAAATCTGTAACGATAAAAATATAGGATTTATAATAGATATATAATATTGGATATAGGATTATAGTTGTTCCCTAGATTTTTCCTTTTTTTCCCTTTAGATATTTTACCCTAGGTTTAAAAAAAATAATAAAATTGACTATTTGCCTGCAATTTAAGGAACATTTCTTATTAAGTTACTCACTGACTTTTGACCCAATGTATTTGAAAGAAGGTGTACAAATGTGGCCAGAATTCAAAGGTTGAAATACTTTTGAGTGCAGCACAAAAAAAATCTGTGTACTCCGATTTCAAAGGGTTTATACACTATCATTTATTTATGAATAGGCTATAGAAAAATCAAACCCTGACATATGTGAGCTGAATCAATATTACACTTCAGCTAGTTAAAATCAGCCTTGAATCACAGTTTACTGAATCATTAAGAAAGTCATCTGTATCATATTTGTACAGAACCTCGAGTCATATAGCTGTATATAGTGGCCTGTATCAGAGGATGTAGACCCCTCTAACATAGGCGCTGACTTTGAATGGGAATTGGCAGGCAACAGAAATTTGTAAAATAATTCAAGTTGATCGAGTGATAAACTGGATCAGAACACTGAAACTTAATTTACTTGTCAGCAGGAGTCTAACTCAGCTGTTTCACAAAAATAGTTCACTTGAAGCATCAATACTTCAATATTTGTCAGCACTGAATCATATTGCAGCAGTGTTTGCTTTTTTCATTTTCTCACAAGTGTTCTGTAACAACATGCATGAGGTTATGAGGTGCGAGCAGCCAACATGATCCACTCTCAGCAAGTACACTCTTGTCTATAAAGCATTTACTGCACCACAAGCAGTACAGTTGAGTTAGATGATGTGGCTGTGCTCCGAGGATGCTCAAAGTACCAATCTGTGCAGGGCTGACACATTCTGATTCTGTGCACACAAGCCCAGGAGATGGATAATACTATGACTGTGTACCAGATTCCATTATGTTCTACTATATTGTAAGATATTCATATTATTTTGTGTCGCTGGTTACATAACAATGAATATTCCTACAGTGTGATACAGTGCAAAATAAGAGAAAAACAAGCTATGGCATCAGAAATCACCACAGTGTTGAATCAACACATATTCTCAGACGGGCTCAAAGAAAACTGAATATTATGCGCTCTGAAAATGTCACATTAATTTCAGAGCTGCTGCACTGGATTTGTATTGATGTGTCTATCTTTTATACATACTGTAGGTCGACTATCTAACAATATATGATCTGAGTACTGATACAGCAGGGACAGGCAGTAGTGTTAGGCAAAACTATTGGTGAAGTCAACACATTCTTATCCTAAGTCATCACATGTTGCCACCTTGTAGACTTCTGGGTCTATATATTACTCTGAAGGTTTCCTTCTGTGTCTGCTCCATTCCTAAATGCGGCTATTGTGATGTCAAAACAAGCACATGGTGGGATTATGCTGCACGTGGTTATGCTTAGGCAACAAAAGCACATGACAACCAATGCTAGGATGTCAACAAATGCACATGTTTGGCATGGATGATTCAGATTAGGCAACAAACTCACCAGTGGTTAGGATTAGGGGAAGAAGGCACATGGTAAAATGTAAAGAAAAAACATCACATTCACACAGAAAGTGCACACCAGTCTCCTGCATGGAAGTTTGAAGGTTTTGTAGGACCCATTCATCACTGCTCCCACCATCCTATAGGCACCCTTGCACTCCTTATATTACATTGCTGCATTGATGCAGCAGGTGCCATCCGACCATTCACAAGCATATAATAAGCCTGTAATCAGATCTGTGCTTTTGTGTTCTCACCTGATACAGTTCAGCAGTGTTTCATGGGGACACATAAGGTGACTTTTAGTGTTGCTATCATATGCCAAGAGCCATGTCAAAGCAATGCTATTTTACAAGTTCGGAATGAGAACAGGGTGTAAGATCTCAAGTACGTACATGGAGTCAGCCTTTGCATTATGCCTACTAATGTATATATATTTTAGGAGACAACATCTGTGCTCCTCAGTGCATATTCTTCTCATTTACAGTGCATATTGCAACAAAGCACAAGCTGTTGCATGGTGTTGACGTTTGTGCCACTGGGACATAACAATTTGACATAACATTGCAGCTTGACCTTTGGTTATCTTGGTCATATATCCTGTTGCAGTCCATAGCGTGACATTTGATTTAAAATGCAGCAGATCTTTACATTATCACAGTCTGTTACCTTGAAGCAACAACAAAGCTGTATTTGTCCAACTCGGGGGAGATGGAGGTTGTTACTTTGCCTCGTGGTTTTAACTACATACATTGTAGACTGTTATTTAAATTGACTGACTACAATCACCGCGGCTTCTGTCAGCTGTGTGTGAGTAGTCATCTGTCTGCGCCAAAAAAAATACACAATATTTTTGTCTTTCATATCGTTGGACTGCATTGTTATGGTTGCTTCTTTATAATTGTTTACAGATGGTTCTGGTAATCCATGGTTTCTGGATGTGGAATGATTTAACTGTCCAAGCATCCCGATCTCCCAAGCATCCGTTGCTCCACAGACACAGACAGTGACTCCACTCTGCAGCTGCCCCTGCACAGTGTATAGCAGTGATCCACAGCATGAACAGGACAGCACCTTACACTCCTACCATCACAACAGTTTTTTTTGACTGTAAAGCACACACTTCCTCTCTTTTTCTGCGCATTTCATGTGCATACAGCAGGTTCTGTCTGGCCATTATCTCAAGTGGCGCTGCCTATATGTGTACCATGTGGATGCGGCAGGTGCCGTCCGGTTGTCTACCAGCGTATGATAACACTGGTTCTGTCCGGCAGGTTCTCAGCTGATACTGTCCAGCTGTGTTTCATACAAAAGGTGCCTTTTGGCATTGTGCACTTACGCTGAAAGCATTATTTTAAGAGTTCGAAATGTGAGCAGACTCTCAATTTACATCTCATATTCATGAAGTGACCGTGCACTATTAGAATGCCAGAACAGATCCATTTACAAATCACTTTAGCTGGTTTACTTAAGGTGCCAACCAAACGAAGACGCATCGCTTAAGAAACATCAAAACCATTGTTTCCCTATGGTACAGCACGCCTGTCGGGTGCCCCTCTCTTGCTGTTACGCTACACATAACTTTTCTACTCAAGGCAAGGAGTCACACCACTTGTCAGTGTCACTTTTGGCCTCGTGCACACAGCCCTGCTACACAGGTGCTACCAGCTGTTTTTCCAGATGTGTTTTTATGACATTTTTGTAGCGGTCTCGCCTAGCGCAATGCATCTTAGTGTGGCTTCTTTTCACACTGCACCCATTCTAAATATTAGAGGTATCCTGTGGAGGTTTTGACCCCTGGTAGTGCTATGGAGTAAATGTTTTTATCAAATGGTTTAGTTTGTCTTATGCACGAGCACAAGGTGTACACAATAAAAGTTCCTGCCAATGGTTTACACTATCCTACTGATCTACAGGTTGCAGCAATACGTCAATAAACGCAGCAATATGCCAGCAAAGGCAAGGACGAAGATATCTGCTGCCTCATACAGGCATGTAAACAATCCAGGGTTCAAAATACTTCAGAAATCAGCTTTGATTGGCAAAAAATTGTTCAATTCCTCTCACTGCCACAATCTACGTGACATATTCAAAGAGCTCCAATAGGCAGCAGTGAACATCTCATACTGTGTTCTGAACAATATTGACCCCACAGCCCCTTTGTTTTTGAAGTGCAAATTGACAGCTACATGCAATCCTTTGTTGTTCACAATAATCTTTTCCCTGTCATGTTTAGAAAAACATGTCTCCTTCTCTTGGCGAGAATAAAATCACTAAAACGATGTAATATTATAAAGATATTTTTAGAGTGTGTGTGTGTGTGTGTGTGTGTGTGTGTGTGCGTGTGTTTTTTTTCCTAGTGGAGAGCCTGAGTGCCAAAAGCTAATGACAGCGGCTTCATGCATGTATGGCAGCGTTTGATTAATCACTTGCCCACTGATCTGAGTGACCTGATTCAGAGGAGGGGCACATTAGACAGGAGGGCTCCTGGTGCTGCTGTGTAATGTATATCACAAGTTCATTAGCTTAGTACATCAAAGAAAGTTTATCTGTGTGCAGAGAATGTGTCATTTGGATCATTTCCATTGTGAAAAGGGAATATTTTTTTCACAAAAAGAAATCCTAAAGGCTATTTTTCACTTTTTTTCTATGACTTTTTCATAAAATTCAATCAAATATTTGTTTTCTAAAGAAGGTTGCTCAAGGAGACAATTATGTGGTGGGAGTACGGTTGGGTTGAGGCACGAAAACTACTTTGTTAGGCTTAGAAAAGATTGTGTTTTTAATCAAAAAACTATGCTTATTACATATGGGATGCAAGTACATCATTAAGTGACATAAATACAGTCATAAGTGACATTAATTACTACCATGACATAACTAAGAAATGGATCTGAGTGCTTTAAGGTGACACTTTCCCCAGCAGTGTGTTATTATTAAGTTGCCAGCCAGCACCAGCATTTTTGGTCATATTCACTAATCTTTTGAGATCCCCAGATTATTTTGTTCTTTATATATATCACGAATACATCAGAATAAAGAGCAGATCTTCTGTTACACACACACACACACATTATATCAAAGCTTCTTCCATTCTTTTTTTATTAACATCTGAATTTGTGCTACCAATTACCAATTTTAACAGGTTGCCGTCATTTTACATGTCTTTGAGATAAATACGTACATTATGGTTGAGCACACTAAACATCACACATTGTACCACCACACCTCGAACACATTATGTTGATTCAAGGAGACAGAAGAACAGCTACTCGATAAAGTGTGACACTGCACCCAGGCAATCAAGACTGAAACAGACCTTTTCAACCTGCACATTTGGAGCAAAACAGACATTTATGGTGGGTTATTTTACTCTTGCAACAGCCCCATACTTGAAAACAGAAGACATGCACGCATAAGATTTTCTCTGTCATATCATTTCTTTTCACTGTTGAAAACGCCAGCCAGTGCTGGGGCACTTGAGGTAAGAATTTTCCCATCAGTGGCTGTCAGATGCACCACCCACATCTCACTGGGATACCTGGGGAGGGACAGCCTCCTCCAGAGAGCTCAGCACCACAGAGACCTGTCAGTCATGCGGACTGCACTCCGTCTGCTGCAGCCTACACACAAAACTTTCAGCCTGAAAACTCACTGAAGGAAGGAGTTTATGGGAAAAAAATGACAAGCATTTGGTGCATTGTCTTCCTTTCTCTTTTGTTCTTTACACCATCTGATAAAATGTTTTAGCTGATTCGAGGAACAAACATATCAAGATGCTTTTTTGAGGTCCATACAGGAGTAGGCTTGTGTTGCCAAACATGAATTAAGTAAATTATACGTGGTAACTTGCAGATGTAGGACTATTGTGGAACAGTTTAAACAGAGGATTGTAACCAGGTGTAATTTCTTTCGGCTGTTGCATCACCCCGTATAAAACCTGGCTTTTCTCAGCAACACCCTGTCTCACTGACATCTTTACACTTTAGTTTGGTTTAAGGACATTAGAGACAGAAAAGTAAACTAGAAAATACCCTTACTGTTTCTTTTGCTGACCATCACACATATGGGAAAGAGTTAGGTTACTAAGCTATAAAGGAGTACATCATCCCCAAATGATCATTTCTGCATCAATTACTGACCCCACATTTTGCCGAATTTGTAAATAAGGCTTATTTTTTCTTGCATTCCATCACAGTGAGAGAAGAATCCCAAAAAGAACTTTCTTGATGATATGAGGTCATAGACCAGCAGCTCCTACGTTCAGTGAGGTTAATGGAAAAAAACTCTTGGTCAGTCTTCTTTTCGATTAATGATAGAATACAATTGACAAGCTTCAGCTGATCTTACTTGAATACATATTAAATACAAATCCGACGTAAAAGAGATGTACAGCATGTATTCATGGACACACCCATACTAAAAACAACCTACTTGCTCAGCCTTGTACAGGGTATCTCACAGGTCATACAGAATCACATAAAATCACAATTATCTTGGAGGATTCAAACTATTGTTGTGTAACCCCTGATCCATTCTGCTTACCATTAGAGCCTGAACATTTACTGCACAAGGTCTTCATCCTATAGTAGCTTCACCTTCAGATACAATGGAGCCTCTTCACATGCCTGCATGCAGACAGGGAGGGACTCTGAGGTCTTTCAAAATACCAAACCAATACCATGGATAAAAACATTCATACAATTGTTATTTTTATTCATGATGACATTTACATGCCAAAAATATGATAGAGGTAAAATTATTGTTTATGTTGGTCGAGTCAGGCTTTGAAGATAAGAATCACTTTCAGTTTGTAAATGGATGTTTTGTGTGCTAAACATCGTCACCTATGACTTCAACTGAACACGACTCGTTGGATTCTTCGTACATTGTGGAGGCATGCAGGAAAAGCAAAGGGTGACAAACTGATATACAACTGACCATTTAGACCAGTAATACTTAATTTACGGCCTGAGGGATGACCCCTCTAAATACTTTATAATTCATTACAAAATAAAATGATTCACATGGTACTTTTTGTACTTTGAGTATAATTGAGGTGCAGAGTGTATAAAAAGGCAACGAAAGGTTGTGGTTGAGGTTCAAGCTAAGCCCATAATTTCCGAACATCCCTAAAATGTCCTAAAATCCTGGAAGTGTCCTAGAAATCTAAGAAACGTCCTGAAATCCAAGGAATATCCTTAAATCCTAAAAACATCCTTAAGTGTCCGAAAATCCTAGAAATGTCCTTAAATCTGAGAAATGGCTAAAATCCTGCAAACATGTATAGAGCTGCTGTGACAGGCCCCTGGACTCCTTTCATTTCCCAAAAGTGGCCCTCAAGCAATGCAGTTTGAGTATCCCTGATTTAGAGGGTTAAATATTGCTTTACAGTTACACCTTAGATGTTCCACTGAGATGGAGCAGAGTGTGAAAACTCTTTGCCGTTGCTCAGAAGCCTACCCACCATGGATGGTTGGATGCCAGAGGAGGATATAGAATCAGAGAAGTAAACAGTAGTTCTCTGCGTTATTGTGTCATGGTCACTGCCGTGCTTCTGTCTTTGCCTGGTTTTAATAAGTGTTCTGTATTCATCTTCCAAATCTTTGGTTTTCCTGTCTTGCCATCAACCTGGGCCCAGGCCACCTGCACACCTGCCATCAATCAGCTCATCACCTCTGCCGCTCACTGCTCAGCACACACCTGGTAACTATCAGCTCATCACCTCTCCAGCTTATCAGCCTCGGCTCTTGTGCCACTCCATTCCACATCATTACTGAGCTGCAGTAGTAGTTAGGTCTCGGGCCCCATGAATCGGTTAATCAAATTTCTACTTATGTGTTAGTTTTAATGCAACCCCTCTCTCTGTGCCACAGGATTAGCTCCTTCCTGCCTACTTGCCTGCTGTTGTGCCAAACTCAGCCCCAGCCATCTCTCCTGCTTTGCCTAAATTCTCCCTGCCAGCTCTCCTCTTCACCCTCTGTCTTCACTAGCCGGACTCTCTTCCTTGTCCATCCTCATTCCCTAGAACCAGTGAATAAACTATTCTTCATCAGTCCATCACTCTGATTCTGTGTCCTGCCTTTGGATGCACCTGTTCCCCTCATCCTGACAATTTGGATCAGTAAAATTTCATAAATTTAAATTCATAATACCAAGATTGGCATGATAAATTGAAATGCACCAAGAGAGGTGCTGCTCAAGTGATGTGGCTCCATGATTGAAAGGGTTAATGTCTTAATGATGGAAAGTAGCAATAGTATTGTCTAGACAAACAGTTCCATATCATGATATTTATTGATTGCAATAAATATCATGATATGGAACTGTTTGTTGCTTATTTTATTTGATAGAGGAAGACTATAGGACACAATTTTGACCTTTGCTGGGAGCAAATTAAAGTAACAGTACCTCTTTAAATTGTAAATGAATCCCTCTGCTTTAGGGCCTCTCTGTCAACTCATGTTATGGTTGAAAAGTTGCATTAAAGCAACATTTGTTGGAACTTTTTATTAGTCAATATGCTACTAATTAACATTCATATCACTGACCGCCTGCCTTTGTATTTGGTATTTATTCACTTCAAAGTCCTTTTTCATGTAGTGCTCCTAATATTTTATTCAGCCTCTGTGCATTCTCCCTCATTTACTCCATCTCTGCTCACCCCTTTGCATCTGGGTGTGATGTGTGTGCACTCAGGCCCATCATCATCACGCTGGAGTGAAACTGACATGATCGCATTTATGATCCTCACCTAACTTCATCACGCCCCGCACACAAGAGGAACACAGCTAATGGTGTCTTCTAGCAGGAGGAGGAGGAGGAGGATGAGTGGGCTGCGGCCACTCATGGGGAAAAGGATGGATGCATAAATAAGAAATAAATATATAAATGAATAAAAACAACAGTGGAAGGCGTCTGCCTGCATGTGCAATCGCAACACAGAATCTAGTGACACTGAATTGATTTCTATAAAGGAAGAGTCAGAGGGGAATAACAATAATAAACACTGCTTTTGGAACAATAACTGATTGAAAATCCCCACAAGCTGTCCCCAGTAGTTTGAGCATGCTTTGATGAATACAGAGACTGTTTGGAGAGCAGACAGATATGAAAAGCATTTATAACAAAGCAGATATTCGGCATATCTGGTAGAGTCCCAGATGTTTGCAAGGCTGGCTACATTATCCCGCAACACAAAGGTAGTGATCCCAGTGACCTAAATAATTATTGTCCAACTGTCCTGCTTAGCAAATATCTTAGGAAGCTTGGTGAATTTACAGCTATGATCATTGCTGGTGATGAATACTATATTACAACCTCAGAGGTCGGACATTAGACCATCTCAAAGCACAACATCAGACACATTACTTGCAATAACTTATGCTGTAAACACTGGAATGGCCATGATGCCAAAAAAAAAACCTCAGTCCTTATCATGCCCAGGGACTACAGATGGAAATTAGCTAGTAAGCTAAATCGGGTACAAAGCATCTTTTCTCTTCTTAGACTAATGTTATTCTGTATATTCTCCCTGATCCAATTAATACTACTACTACTACTACTACTACTACTACTACCACTACTAATAATAATAATAATAATAATAATAATATAATTGTTTAACCTAATTCTAAATATGCAATTTTTGAAATTAGGAATATAGTTTTTCTCTAGATTTTTTTCTTTTTTCCCTAGACAATCTCCAAAGCTTTTTTTTTAAATTTAATTTATTAATTTATTTCTAAAACTACTAATTGCTTGTAGTTTGAGAAACATTTCCTAGCAAGTTACTCACTGACTTTTGACAGTGAGTTTTTCAATTGAGTTTGAGTTTTAAATCCAGAGGTTTAAATTTACATTTAAAGTTATGTTACAAAATTATTATAATTTTTAAAACTAAATTTCAGGTAGTTTTCTTGTACTTTGTACTCATTTCTTGCTTATTTTCGGGCCATTTCTTCCTTCGTTGCTCATCATCCTTTTTCCCGCTATAAAAAGAAAAAGAAAAAAGAAGCCAGTTTGGCCAATGGCTCGCTTTGCCATAAAATTTATAAAAAATAATTAAAAACATCAGTCCAATGAAGGTCATTTTAACCATTTTCACATTTATATGTCATAAAAATTTGTTCAAATTAAAAATTACAGCTCTGCTGGTCCCTGACTTTTCCTATAAATGTCCATATTTTCATTTAAAATGTTATTTATACAAATTGCACAAAAGGCAAAGAAAATGATTATTCCATTATGAATAATTATTCTTACTTATTTCGGCAACAGGCGGTCATAATGCCCACAGGTTATGGTTATGGTTATGGTTGTAACACTATCTCTTTTTGCGCCCATAACTAGCTGAAAATGTGTGTGAAAGCTCTCAAATTTTGAAAAGTTCTTTGATGGAGGCTTCAACATACAGCAATATTTTTTCATTACATTTTTTGCACTATTAATAAAAAATAACACAAAGACACGCAGTGCAGGGAAAGAGAGAAAACCCCTTAGGCTTATTTGGAGCCTCCACCTAAATAACTATAGAGAACACATCATACATAAAATAAGCTTAGATGGCGAACACCAAAAATAATAAATGAAATAAAAGCAAAGAAAAAAAGTTTAAATAAATTTGTGTATATGTACATTTTGATGTTTTTTATCTTTTAAAAAGATATACTAACACCCTACAAGTGCATTATTCTCTATTATGGGTATTTATCATGCATATATTATTTAAAATGTAGTTTCCCTTGAGAGGTATCCTCTCATGGGTTTTCTCTCATTTGCATTAGCCTGTAACTATTGAATAAGGTAGACAGTTTGTTAGTTTGCAGCTTGAAAAAACACAAAATAATCCATTGTGGCTCACAAGAATGTCAATGCACTTGATATTAACCAGTAATAATACAGCTATTGGGCCATTATGTGGAAAAGAAGGTGCTGCACATTGATTGAGCTTTAGTCAGCTCACATGATTGCACAAGGATTGATAGGTAAAAATTAGCTTGTTTTTAGCGTTCTGCACTGTAAATTGTGTACATTTTATGAAATGGTTGATTTATCTTCACTAAAAATTATATTGAGTTCATAATGGTCAGGCACATGTAAATATTTTAGAAAATTAGTTAAGTTCTATTGTCTAGTGTATTTAGGCTAAAATAACAGGATCTCATTATTTATTTATTTTTATTTTTAATGTTTTTCAAAATATGATCTTTAGTTTCTTAACTACAGTTTGTATCTCCCGAGACACATTGCCCATTTATGGTATAAATTTTAAACTTTCCTTTTTATTATTCAATAGTTCATGTGCCAACTTCTAAAACATTTTATTAGCAATTTATTTGCTACTGTCTCTTATGTTTTGCATAAAAACCTGAACAAAAACTTAAACAATTAAACACTTGACACAAATCTAATCTAAAAAAAAAAAAACTTTCAAAATTTATGAACAAAGCATTTAGTTCCTGTTTTAATACCATCATCCTCAAAATATAGTGTGCCTACACTATCATAAATAGTTAGTGAAGTGGAGTATTTATCTGGTGCAGTGACGCAAATTGATGTAGCAGCCTCAAAATCTGATAAATCATAAGGTCAGAAAACAATAGGAATAAAAAATAAATAACAACCAATGCTTCACACCTTTATATTCCTGATTATCTGCAGAGAAAGGACCAAAAAAACATCAGTATATCTGTGATTGATTATTGTTGATTTTATAACCTCATCTGGGCAATGTATCCTCCAGCAAGCAAATGCTGAATGCCTAATTATCAAAGTTGGGATAATGCAAATCATTATTTTTCATAAACAACACACAAAGTCGATCTTTAAAAAACAATTTTCTATAACAAAATTCCCCCTAAAATATAATAAACATAAAAAAACAAAAAACAATAACACGTACATCATGGCCATTGACTTTGTTCACATAGGATTATATTTTGGGATACATACTCAGAAAAAGCCTCCCCACACCCTCCCATGTCCACCAACCTTCTCCATCCCCACTCCCTACACCCCAACAAGATGGGACCAAGGCAGAGAACCATATATTAACGAAACAGAAAAACACACACACACACACACACACACACACACACAAAAACACACTCTCCAGGAATCCCATGACCCTCACATTCACCAAAACAAACATTTCTCAGATGCATTAAGAAAAAAAGAGACTGAACAGCTTCAATCTCCTCCATCATGATGACATCCACAGAGATAGCATAGCATATACATAAGGCATATGTATACCAGTGAAGTAACCAAGAGGGTGTACATGTAATATGCACCTATGCTATATGAACATAGTATTCAAAACATAATACTAAACAAAGTAAATGCAGACCATAGACGAGATGGACCATAAGTATTTACAACATATTTACAACTTTGACCAGCAAATAATATTTGATGGTTTAGCATAATGTAAAACGAGCTGTAGAAAGCTCCAACTGGACAATATCCCAGTAAACAAAAAGCCATTCCTTCACCGACAGTAGATGTGGTGGTTTCTGACGACAAGCTATCATTCTTTTAGCGGCTGTAAGACCAGCCAACAACAGACGCTTATTGTTTACAGTTAGTTTTAAAGATGAAGTATCATTAAGTAAGAGCAGACATTGTGAGTGAGGGATGGCCCTTCCAATTACATTCAACATGATACTCGAGACATTGTTCCAAAATCTGTTAACCTCCAGACACTGCCAAACCAAATGATGGAAAGTAGCAATAGTATTGTCTAGACAAAAATTACAAAATGGATTATCTCTGAGTTTCATTAGTTGTAATCTCCAAGGAGTTGTAAGGTAAGATCTGTGAATAAATTTATAGTGTATCATTTGATGATCAATATTTCCTGGAAGACAAGGATACAGTTGACCATATGTGCCAATCTAGATCCGAGGAGATGTTGATATCCCTCTTCCAGAGTCTGTTAAGTGATAGAGGTTTGTATGAAACTTTAACTATAAATTTATATAAGTCAGAGACAATGCCATTGTTTTTACCTTTGGTGTCAAAAATAACATGAAGAGGATGATTTTGTAGCTCAGTTCCCCAAGGAACACTTGAGCGTGCATTGTTGCATGTAACTGTCAATAAAAATAAAAAGTTCCCGGTAGGTTATAAGACCTATCCAAGTCAAAAAAGTAAATGACCCAAAAAGAAGTGCTAAATGAAAACAAAATAAAAATTCTATGACCTAAGTTTAACTAAGTAATTATAATAATCATAAATGCCATTTTTTGGAATTTTTTCCCTCATGGTGGTCATGTTCAAATAATTTTTTTACATAATTTTTCTTGTCACCTTTTAATTATTTCTGACAATGTGCGTGGCATTTCTTGCCAAGATGCTCATTGGTTTGCTCAGGTTTCAAGTGTTTAAATGCTTGTAGAAGGTGTCTGAACAAAACACAAGAAAACGGCTGTTGATCCAGGTTTTAAAGGGTTAATTTAAGGTTAGTCCAGTCATGTGAGCCATGTGGGAAATTGTACATTTCTACCCAACACAGGCAGCAACAGACCATGGTAAACAGACATGTCTCTGATACACTAGAATAAAAATAACAGGACATCCGTTATGATGGTTGTCAGAGGAAAGTCGTCACCTTTACTCCCTCAGTTTGTTTTTTTTATCTTTATTTATTTTTTATTTTTTAAAGCCTCCTGTGAACAGGTGTTTGCTAAACACAGTTCATCTGGTTTTTGTGTGTAAACATACTCTTCTAATGCCACTGTGATGTTAAATTTTAAGTAAAAATAAAATAAAATAAATGTTAATATCTTTCTCCATCACAGATGTAGATACAAACACACATTTTGTCTCTGTCACGTCTCACTGGTGGTTTCTCTACATCTCTCAATAATCAGTGTTAGAGGAACGTATCAGACTTTCCGATGATGATGATGAAGAGATAAAGATGCCACGTTCTTCCGACCACAGAGAGAGAGCTGCTGATGAGGGTTGTGCAACTTGTGTTCATGTATTTTATCACTTTTCATCTCCCCCTAATGCGGGAGACTCTTCGTTCAAAGTATTAAAATACCTATTACAAATACTACTAATAATTAATATTTACATTTATTCAACTCATGGGGCACCATTCCCAAAAGGGGATAAATGATAGTCAGTTGATTAGATTATTCTAATGTAATACACTAAACTATAATTCTGGAACTCCAACCTAAACTACCATTATGTTGACACAGAGGCTGGTGACGATTCTCATTTGTGCAAGATTAAAAGTACAGCAAGTATAAGTAAATATAAGTAAATGCTATGTGACCCATATTTTGTCTATTTTGTATTCTATGTGCTTTTAAATAAAGGTCAAGTTCCAAAATAAATAAATAAATAAATTCCAAATGTATTTATTAACAAAGAAAGCCACGCAAAACAAAACACACAAGTCCTGATTTGTCGCAAAATGCGTGCAGATGTATAAATGTGTGTGTGAGAGAGGAAGACACACACAGAGCACGCGCACGTGTGTGTGTGTGTGTGTGTGTGTGTGTGTGTTAGTGTGTGATTGTTAACACACAAAGACAAAATGGACACTGGAGTTCACAATGGGCCTTTCCCACCCACCCTTACACCATTTCATTTCCATGTTCACACAGAGTGTCCACCACGTTAAGTGCTGTCCCAAACCAACCAGCAGGGAGTAAAGTGACTTATTAAACCCTCCAAAATCAAGCTGCTCAACGTATAATCCTCTCCCTCTCTCTCTCTCTCTCTCTCTCTCTCTCTCCATCACATGTAGATGCAAACACACTTTTGTCACATCTCACTGGTGATTTCTCTACATTTCTCAGTAATCAGTAATCAATAATCAGTGGTTTTAGACATGTTCAAATGAAAGAGATGACTTGATAGAGAGACATGCATGCAAGTTTCTGATGATGAAGAGATAAAGTCGTGACGTTCTTCCGACCACAAAGAGAAGCTGCTGATGAGGGCTGACACAGAGCTTATACGGTGAGACTTATCAGTGTTTGAATGACTCTAACCACGAGACCTCAGAGCAGCATGGCTGCAGGCACAGAGCTCTGCTTACTGCTATTTGCTCTCATTAACCACATTCATGCAGCAGAACTTATCAGTATCAAGAAGGAATGGGACTCTTTCACCTTTGAGCTCCCCAAGGAGGCTGACTCCTGTCTGATCTTCAGATTTGTTGGTGAGGAGAAGCTCGTCCTGTGGAACACCTCTGACCTCTGGTCCCACAACTCAAGAGCACCTGAAGACCTAAAACAACGACTATCAGTCGTCAGCACGCACAATATTTCTTCCTACAAGATCCACAGCCTGACCCACTCAGACTCCGGCCCGTACCGAGAGGAGTGCTGGACCGACGGTAGAGTCACACATGAGAGGAACAGTACTGTGACTATCTGTGACTTAGTGGATAAAAAAGGACTGTATCCAGTGCCACCTGGAGAATGGATGGATCTGACATGTTACGGAGCCGCTGACAATCAGGACATCCTGTGGCTCAAACGTGACTTTAGGTACGAACAAGAAATTTGGACCAGAGTTTTTGTGAACAATGAGACATCAGTGATGGACGATGTTGGAGGAAGATACCAATTGATGAAAAACACATCAGCTCTTTATGTATTTAACTTCACAACAACAGCCAAGACAGAGTTCACCTGTCTGGTGATGAACCAGCAGCAGTGTGTTAGCAGTTACTCTGTAGAGTTATACCTGATGTATGAAACAATCTACGGCTCAGTGGGAGAGACGGCTGTGTTGCCATGCACCATCACTGACTTCAATGATGACCGGCCCCCACAGTGGAAGACCGACAACCTCGGACAACAAAACCACACTGTGTTTTTAGTTGACCAAAACTACTCTCTGGTGTTTTCATCACTGATGTTAAATCACTCAGGGTGGTATATCTGTGAAACCTCTGTCAGCAGGGAAAGATATTACCTGTTTGTGTGTCCTACATTTGGTCCTCCTGCTGTGGAGCTCTTCTCAGAGGGAGAACAAGTCACTCTCAGATGCAAAGATTTGGAAAAGGCTGTGTGGTATATCTGGTTCATCAAGTCGGACCGAACAAAAGGCAGAGTTGTCGGTATAGAGTCTGATCAGAGCATGAGCAGAGTGAGCAAGTCCCCTGATTGGAGTTTGGTTATTTCTAATGTCTCACTGAAAGACACAGGAGAGTATTGGTGTGCAATTTGGGGCCCAGATCGTCAGTGTTCATCAACAAGCAAAACTATGTTAAAGTACAGAGATCCGTTTGGGGTCCACTCCACCTTCTACAAAGTGAGATGGTCAGTGCTCAGCGCTCTGCTGCTGATGCTCTGTGTTGTTGTAGTCGTTGCGAACCGGAGGACCAGGAGAGAAGAGCAGCTTTGAGCTCTGACACACAGTTAATATATATGCACATGTTAATTTCCTCACTGTCACTTGGCGAGTTTCCATTAACTCTCAAATTGTGCAAAATGAAATTGTAACTATAAAATATGCCTAATGGAAACATCATTTTTGAAAAAAACTCCCATTTATCACAAAGAAGTTTTAACACTCGCATTTAGTGGTATTACAGGCAGTTCAAAAAAGACACATTTTGAAAAACTGTTATGGAAACATTTTTTTCAGTTTTTTAAGTCACATGATGTTGTGGCTATTCTTAGGGATTCCAGGGATCACTGCTTGCACCCTCACACACAGCAGGGGGCTGCTCTGTTCTCTCACATTGTTTTTAATATTTTTTAACATGCATCTTTGAACACTGCTTTCGGACTGATTTTTATCTTGTGTTATTGTACTGATGTTAGATTTTAAACAAAAAAACGTGTGATTTTTTTATTAGATGTGAAGGAGTTTGGGTCTTCTTTTATGCATTTATAATTGTTGAATGCAGTCAGTGTTAGGAATGTTATTATACTTTGGTCTGTATCAATCATAAGCAACTTCTTTCTCTATAATAAAGCTAAAACATAAAATAAAACTCGATCCCCAGTTTTTACTGTTTTGATTGTGATTTCTGATTTTTATGATTTCAAGCAACATATCTGTTGGTGTGTAAAATGTATTGTATATTGCATTTTAGACCAGATTATTAGTTTGATCTGCGCCTGGACTGCTGACTATATTTTACTGCATCATCATTCAGTATTTACAACACTTGGACAACAATGCTTTTTTTGTATATTAGTTATTAATGATAATAACATACATAAATTAATGAAATTTCATAAATCTACCTTCTACCGTCTTCTACCTTAATGATAATAACAATAATAATAATAATTTATTATTCCATGCTGCTTTTTCATTTCTATTTCCTGTATTCAACCTCTTCAGGGCTCTCTAAGTGAAAATGTTGGAATGTTGGATACCCAGAACGTATTATGAAGACGTGAAAGTTCACTTCAAAGCAGCAACACATGACAGCATGGGGTAAGATTGTTTAAAGGAATTGTGCTCTGTAAGCAACAGAGGGAAGTTTAATTATTTATCTTTAAGACAGTTATAAAAGCAGAAAACTGGTGGAAAAATGGTATAGACAAGTGGCTTTCATATTTAAAGGCCACATGTCCAAAGGCCACACTGCAGAGGAGCATTCTGAATGACGCCGATGATGTTTGACATGGGATCACACAGGGGAGCATGTACACACACACACATACACACACACACCCACACACACACACACACACACACACACAAAGCTAGACATACAAAACAGTCTCTGTTTCCTGGATACACTCACAGGGCTTCATGTCTTCACCACAACAGTGTTTTATCTTGTCAGGATGCATCTCCTCTAGCTGCTGAATATAGTTTCTCTGTTATAGGTGCTGACAAAGACTGCAGAGAGAAGCCGGGTCTGTGGTTTGTTTACGTGCACCAGTGTGTGTTTGTGTGCACACATGCCGAGTTGAATGAAATTCATCACAGCTCCGCGGCTGCTCCTACCAATCTCAGAGTATACCCCTAAAATGAACATCTGCCGAGTTATAAAGCTGTGTGGCCAGAGGGAATCCTGCATCTGTGTGTGCGTGTGTGTGTGTGTGCGTGCGTGCGTGTGTGTGTGTGAGTGTGTGTGAGTGAGTGTGATGCTGTTGCTGTTGCTGTTCCTGTTGCAAGGCTCCCAAAGAGACAGTATCCTTCAGGGCTGCTGAGGATTTCTAAACCTGACAGGGTGTCCTGTCTGGAGGGGTCATCCTTAAACTTTTCAGGAGGTCCTCAAAGTAGTATGGTTGTCCTCATGTAGTCTCTCTCTGCTCACACACTTTTCTCCAGACACACTCATGTAGGACACCTAAAACTAGAAACAAAGCTGCAGAAGTGTTCCTTCTTTTTCTGAATGGGGAATGTCCTTGTGGTCTGTGTACATCATCTCATGACTCACGCAGAGGGTTGTCCGTTTTTAGATATGATAATGTAAGCACATGCACCACTGTGGTTAAAGACACAACAGTGACAACTTACTGTCAGCAGTAGTATTATATTATTATATTCTGTACTGCAAAATGTATGTGAGTTAAGACAAGTTGTGATCATGAAATCTTCCCCAACTCTATAATCTCTTATATGTGATATAAATAAGGCAGACTGTGAGTCTCCTGTCTTTTAGATTAAATAATGTGTATTACACACACTTCGCTCTACGAACAAAATGCACTTCTCAGAATCAAGCTTTAAAAAATGTTGTACATTAATATGATGTTCTACCTTCCTTTAGTTTATCTTTTAAGCAACATCAGTCCTAATCATAAATATCACATATTAATTAATTTAAAGAATTTTAACCAGTGAAATATAAGGTTTTAGTCATGATGGCAATATGTTTTTTGATGGAAAAAAAAATTATTTTATACTACATGTAGTAGTAGCAGCGGCATTCATTTTTATACATTATTATTTTTTTGTGCAGTGTCAAATCACTTATACTGCTCTGTACACAAATGTGCTTTTTAAAGTTAGGCTATGAAAACATGTTATAGATTAATATGATTTTTCTACTTTTATTGAGTTTATTCTGTTAGCCAACATCAGTACTAATCATAAATATGCCGTCATGCTGCCACTATGTTTTTAGATGAGAAAAAAACACAAGTTTCACACAAAAAGTTTTTATTGTTTATTGCATCTGGTTTCAACAACATGTATTTTCTCAAAATAACATTTTCAGTTGGAAAAATTAAAAATGACAAATTCCAAGGCAAAAGCCCTGAATGACACCCAGAAATAATAAAATGCATGTTTGTATGCTTTGATGGCTGTGGGATCAAAAACTCAATGGTGCATTTTTTGCACTTAACTGTATAAATGTAACAATTTAACTGTAACTGTATGCCATGCGCATGAACACAGCCAAAATTATCAAAAAATATTTTTAAAAAAAGGAGAACATAAAGTACGAAAAATGCGCCAAACAGTTCCAAAGAGTTAATTTCTTTTCTTACTCATCTAGCAATGAGAACTTTTTTTTAAACTCATATTATCTTTTATACCTCAATTCACCTGCTCTGAAACTTGGTTTCAAACAAATTGGCAGAATAGATTTTGGCATTGTTTGTCTCTGCAAAGGAAGATTACGTTTTTGTGTTAAGACCTATCGCAAGGGATTATTATTACATGGGGACTTAATTTAAATGAGAAATTAATGCCCCTCCATCTGTATTTCATGAGGCACACTCGCATGGAATAAATGATGTCTGTATTTCCTCTAATTGTTACATGTCATGTCATTACATGTCATGTCACTTAGTTCTACATCCTGTCATGCTTCAGGTTTGTGTGTGTGTGTGTGTGCGTGTGTGTGTGTGTGTGTGTGTGTGTGTGTGTGTGTGTGTGTTCTCTATTTCAGGTGCAGCTCAATAGTGATTAGTGATTGAGAGCTGCTTGAGAGCAGCTGTGTCAGTCTGTGGGCTAGGCCTATATTAGTGGCTCCTTGCTATGCTCACTCTCATTCTGTCTCTTTGCAGCAAGACTTAGCTTTTGGTGTTCATAACTTTATTTGTCATTTTGGTTTAAAAAGAAAAAAAGTGATTATTTTTCATTGTGTCCCTCCTCATGTTGCTTTGTAACATAATGTGGGCTAATCCGGTATTCTGTTAGTATGTTCATCCTGATGTTGCCACATGAGGTGGATCCATTTGGAGAGTTCACCTGGTTTAAGTTAGCCTGCAGGTGTTGGTGTGACCTTCACCACTTTTTTGTTTTTGTGCGGTAACCCTGGGGTGGCACCTGGTGAGCCCGGGAACACTAGTTGAGGTTTAATTAGATAGCTCTGCAGTCTAAAGTAGAGAGGGCACCAGGTGTGCTCTACAGTAGTTTAGTTAGAAACGTCAACATTGAACCCAGTGATAGCATGTGGTGGCGTCTGCTGAACTCTGATCACTCACACTGTGTTCTGTGTGAATCTTAAGAATTCAGGCAATTCTGTTTTTCGTAAGTTTTTAAGTGCTAGGCCATTTTTGTGTCCTTCTGGAACATTCATAACCCTGACTGTAAACTATCTTTTCACTGGAGTATGTTTAGTAGTGGGCGGGGGCCCTTCTGTGCAGAGTTTGCATGTTCTCCCCGTGTCTGCGTGGATTCTCTCCAGGGTCTCCGGCTTCCTCCCACAGTCCAAAGACATGCAGCTCAGGTTGATTGGTGACTGTAAATTGCCCTTAAGTGTGACTGTGAGCGTGAAAGGTTGTCTGTCTATATGTGTCGGCCCTGCAATAGTCTGGTGACCTCTCCAGGGTGTACCCCGCCTTCTGCCCGATGACAGCTGGGCTAGGCTCCAGCCCCCCTGCGACCCTTACTAGGACAAGCGGTTCCAGAAAATGAATGAATGAATGAAGTTTAGTATTGGTTAAGTGTTTGAGCTGCCTATTACCACCACCTTATCTAATGCAGTGTTTACAGGATAAATATTAATAATACGCAAAAAAACATATTTTTTAGAGAGTTTCTTTTTTTTTTTAAAGATTATTTTTTGGGGGATTTTTCCTTTTATTGATAGGACAGCTATAGAATGATAGGAAACGTGGGAGAGAGAGGGGACGTGACACGCAGCAAAGAGCCACAGGCTGAAATCAAACCCAGGCTAATGCAAAGGCCTCAACATATGGGGCGCACACTCTAGCAGGTGAGCTAGAGGCCACCCCAAAAAACCTTTAAGTTGATAAGATGTGCTGACATAATAATGTTGATGATTACATCAACTTAATATCGTGTGCAATTTAAACTCAGATTTATTTATGTGTCAGTTGATTGAAAACAAAATTTAAGTTGTAGTAAAGTTAACAAATTGGCTTGACTTTTCTCTTCCTTCACTTAAAATGCCTGTACACATTCAGACAGTTCAGACTGTTAGGGACCTGCAGGCCAAACAACTGGAAACAGGAAAGCATTTACACTGTATATGAAGCCTGCTAAGCCATGGTAGAATTGCAAAAATCAAGGAGAAGTGACAAGAAAATCCAGGAAAAAATGAGCAAAATGTCATGAAGTCTACAGTATCAGTTGTATGCTTCGCATGGAGGACGGAGCAAAACAGCTTGGCACACGTCATGTCATCAACACGCTGCTGATGAAATCAAGGCTTTGTGGTTTTCAAAGATTAGCTGAGTGAGCACTGTTCATCCAAAATGTGACCAGTCAGAGATCATGGCATTTCTCCAGGCCACAGCACTACTTGAAATTAAAGTCTGTATCTAATGTATAAAACTATTTTCAATCTGGTTTCACACTCAAGGGTATCCTTGTGTTGTACCTGCCATTAAAAAGCAGCAGTGTTGATAAGACAATTAGCAGTCTAATTTCAATTAGTGAGCCTTAATAAGCCATTAAGAGCTGTCTGTTGCTAATGATCACTGGAGGCAAGCAAACTAAGCGATGTAAATGCCACTATAGAGCACTATAATTTAAAGCCAGGTATTTCAGACTCTCCCCTTATAATTAATTAGAGCTGAGGTGATTATATAACATGACACTAAATTGCTGCACTGAAGTGACCCAAAATTGATTTGTTAATAGGGTAAAGACCCTGAATATGGTGTTTTTCTTCCTGCCTGGGAGTCAATTTCTTTCAGGCAATGGTAATCTGGTAATCATCTCTCTATGCTGCAACTCCTTGGCGCTCCTCCGTGGAATCCACAAATTCAACATTGACTTTAATTGAATATCGATTTGTTTGTCTCACCTTTTTTTTTTCTTTAACTCCACCTTCTGAAAAATGTAATTAGATATTTTGCCCTGCATTGGACATACATGTCTTACAGGTCTCATCAGAGGCTGAAAAACCTCGAAGGCTAATTTGATTCTGATGTCAGGGTGGGCTCCATAAACACATGAGCATAAATCACATTTGAGTTTATTGGCGCATAACAGCAGGCTTTTAATGCTAGCAGAGTGGAGCCTGTGACACTGATGCCATTTCTTTTAATATGTCACTGAGTAATTGGTGGAGAGACAACAGGAAGGACTGAGGGAGCATTTTATTAAAACGTATACTTTTCTTAGCCTGTATAATTTCCATGCACTGATAAGTGCACAACTAATGTATAGAGCATGATAGAAGCACTTAATTAAGACTGGATTTACACTTTTACCCTCATTTTCATTAAAAGTAATTCAGTCTAGCTTGATATATGAATATCATTTCTAAATGTGGTGGACAAAAATCACATTACTAATTAAATTAATTAATTGGTGTAATTAAAGCTACCATATTGGAATTTAGTATAATGTCATGGCGAACCCACTCCTATTCATTAAGATTTAAACATGACAATGCCATTATTACTATAGAAAATCAGAACCTGAATGTTGGATATTTAATTTAAGTTGAATTGTTGCCAGGCAGAGTAGTCTAACTCTGACGTGGAGGATATAATTTTAGCCAGAATCTCGGCATGGCTGTATACAGTTTGTCTAGCCCATTTTCATTCTGAACTTGTAAAATACCGCCACTTTAACTTTGTGACATAAGTTTGCAACACCAAAAGGCACCTTTTCTATGTGCATGGAACACCACTGAACAGCCTCAGGTGAGAACACAGCCGGACATAACCTGCTGCATCTGCATGAAACATGGCAGGACGGCGTCAGGTTGAAACACTGCCGGTAATGACATAATGTGAGGAGCATGAGGGCAACCTATAGGGCAGTCGGGGAACAGAGGTGGATAGGTCCCTGAATGTGATGGGGTTTTTCTCTTCACCTTACCATGTGCCTCCGTCCCCTAATCCTAACCAGATCTGAGAATGAGACCCAGTGTCAATACTCTCCTGTTTAAAAGCTTTCACCCGAATTACAGCTTCAGCTGTTTAATATCTGTTTTGCAGATATTTAGTCAAGCAAGAACTAGACCCATTCTCTTTCTGACCTCATAAAATACTGCCGCTTTGACAATGCTCTTGACGTAAGGTCGCCAAAAGCCACCTGCATTTGCATGATACTCTGCTGTATGGCGTCGGGTGAGAACAAGGGTGAGGGTGCCTATAGGGCAGACAGGTAGGGAGGTGGATGGGTCCAAGAAACCCCAGACTTTAATGCAAGAGTTTGTTGTTCACTTCCCATCAAGTTTTTGTTTCCACATCGTTGTCTTATCCGAACCATCCGTGCCTGCATGTGTTTGTTGACGTCCGGGGTTGCTATGTGTTTGTGTTGTCTAAACATATCCACGTGCAGTATAATCCCACCATGTGACATGACAGGAGAAGCATCTCATAATGTTAACAGCAGATCCAAAGGATAGCTAGAGCATAATATGTAGACCCAAAAGTCCACTGAGAACATGTGAGGATTTGGGATGAGAACGTGGTGGGTCTGGCTTTTAGTCAGCTTCACCTTTAGCCAGTGATGTTGATAGTTTAATACAGTTCAAAATGACATATTTCAGCTGGCTTTGGTTAATTATAAGTTTTGTTTTTTCAGTTACTGGTCAAAAAAAACTTTAACACCAATGGAAGTTTTAAATATTGTGTTAACAAACAGTATAAGTTACATCAAATCTTAAAACAAAATCATTTGAATGTTTCTTCTTTTGATTCGTTAGTGACACAACACCTTTAATTTCTAGGAATTTAGAAGATCTATATTTAAGTGTTGCCCTTTCACTGACCTCGCGCACTTAAAATTGTTCCTGTTTTCAGATGCTGCTTTTTTTGTTGCTGCCTCTTGTGTAAGGTCTCTGGAAAGCTCCACATTTAAACCTAACTGCTGCTGACACTGTCCACCATCACAGGAAGTCACAGACACACAAATGCACCCCAACGCATCATCATCTTAAGGTGTTTTAGGTGCACGTCACAATAAAAGTATTGCAATATTCAGAGACTGAGTAAGTTCAGGTTGCCTGTGTCCTGCTTGATGTACACACTGCTTCACTTGGCAGCTGATGAGGCTTTCAGTGGATGCTGATGGTTTTCAGTCTTTTGTTAGTATCCATGTCCACATTAGGCTTTTTAATTTACCACATTGCTACATGATACAAATGGAGTGCTGATAGCATCCAAAAACAGAACTTTACGTGATGATGGAAATAATGGCTCACCACAAGTTTTAAATGGCTTTATGTGTAATGGAGCCAATTAGAGTGCAGGTTGGATGGCAGCTGTGCTAACGGTGCCAGAGCTAGAGAGACATTATCATCTGCATCAGGACCTCATCCCAACGCTTTAAATCCACTCACATTAGTCTTTCATTTCTCTCAATGCCAGTAAAGGCTTTTGAGTGCTTTGTGTAGCTGTAACAACTAGAAATATGGTCACATATCATTGACTACAAGCTGTCGCATGAATGAGCCTCTTTACCTTCTGTAACAAATGATATAATGGTGTTAAGTGACAAACATTTAGAGATACATAAACCTGAAAGGATGATATCTGTTTATTTCTGAGATCTAAAGGATTTTACCTACAATATAAGAATTTGTATATCAAGTAATCTGCCTATGTTACTTTGAATTTGTGAAATAAGATTTGCATGCTTCCACAGTAAACAGAGAATCCAAAAATTGATCAAATTTTTGATGAGGTACAGTCATAGGGGTCTTGTTTATCCAGTCTTATGCTCACTTCTCAAACAGTCAGGGGTTTGTTGGACCCATCGACCACCCACCCCACCACCCCTCACACACTCTCCTTGCCATCATGTTGCAGCTTTGCAGTGGACTTCCACATCTATTTGTTATGTTCTAGGTATTCTGCATTTAAATTGCAGGATGCAGCAACCATGATGTCAACAAATGCACATGGTGGGATACTGCGGCACATGGTTATGTTTCGACAACAAAATGGCAACCAACGCCAGGACAATAACCACAGATGCTGTCATGAATGGTTAAGATTATTAGAAGGAGGCACATAATAAGATGAGGGGAAAAAACCATCATACTATGATTGGACGCAAACACTGGACTCTTGCAAGAAGGTCCAGGGTTTGTTGGACCCATTACTGGCAGCATTTCAATGCCCTCTTGCTGCATTTTATGTTCACATGAAAGGTGCCTTTTGGCAACTCAGCTAGCAATTTTTGGTTCTAAAAATCTTCTGAGAATGGTACGATGCAACCAATGTAATGTTTTAGTAATGTTTATAACAGCAAGTTTTCTTTTAGTTCCCAGAATATTCTTCTTAAAGTTGAGAGAATATTATCTATAAAATCAAAAAATGTGAAATGTTTTTGTTTTTATTGCTATTATATCAAATACATTACATTTTCATTAAAAAATGGTCTGTAATTTCAGTCCTTTGAAAATGTCCTTCCTTTGTTCTCATGTAACATTGTGGGAATGTTTTATAAAAGAACATTCTAACACCTCTATCACCTCTCAACATCACAAAAACATCCTCAGAATGTTGCAGTCGGCATTTAAACTTTCAGAAACATTATTTGAAATGATAAATATCCTTAAAAGGTTCTTTAAATATTAGATTAAAATGTTTCTTTTAAAACATTATTGAAACTTTTAGGTAATGTTACCCAATGTTGTAGAAACATTTCCTGTCAGCTGGGAAAGTGGCATCATTTAAAAAAAAATTCAAAAGAGAATAGGCTGGCCTTCCACGAAGGTGCTGTCAAGCTCATTAGATTACATTTTTACCAGCAGCTTTTCAACCTGATGCTGTCCAGTGACTTTACATGCAGACATGAAAGGTGGTCTTTGGTGTTGTGATGTTAACACCAAAATCACTGTCAAAGCAACAGTATTTCTTAGTAAATTTATTTCTCAGTGAAGCAGCAGTAAGTCTTGAATGAGAACAGGCTGGGTATCTGGTTTTGCTGAAAGTAGTAATTCATTTGGTAACAATACAGATTGCACATCGTACTCACCTCCCTATGGCTCTATATGAACCAAGACAAAAATGTTCCATCAAATGTCGTGTTGGAGAGTGGAGCACGCAAAAATGAAAGCATATCAGAATTTGATGGAGGCTGAATGATGGAAAAAAAAGATTATTAAACCGGAGAAAGCTGTGAACATTCCAGACCCAGAAGAAGAACAATGTCGGACGATTTGAGGGTTTTGCCTTGACACACTTTAGTGTAATGATAATGACAGTAATTACTTTGGTGAGTGCAAAACACAACATCTGACATATTACCGTTTTCAGTTATTGTTAGTATTATCTTTCCTATGTAGACACAGAGCAACATGAGCGCTAATTTGGAGTCGTGTTTAAACTTAATACGCCTTTTGAGCTGCTGTGTTTTTTGCACACAGTTTTGTACCTATGCAAATTTAATGATCTGCGATGTGAGACAAAAAGAAAATCCATTCATTGTGTCGTAGTGTGAATGCAAAGAAAAAAATGTGTCTTTCACCATCATAAAGAGTTATTTTAATTTGCCTCACAGTGTGCGGCTGCCCAAGGCAATGGCGGCAGCTCTGTCACCGGATACACTGCAATTCTTCACTGTGGCAAAAACACACAGTAGATTGAATTGTGTATGTAAAGAGTGAATACATTTAGCAAAGCGGCCTGGAGATGTTGTCATTTTGCCACTTGCACTGATGTTTGGAGAAAATTCTTATGATTGTACCAAAAAAATGTATAACAAAACCCTCTGTTTGAAGCAATTACACCATACATAATTTGATATTTTTTTATGTTGCATAAAATAAACATGAGACCATTCCCAGTGTGTGCATTGAATAAACAGCTTGTGAATGCTTTGTGAGATGTTTGAAAAGATCAACAAAGGCCTATTTTTGTACAGCAACAAGTCAGACAAATTTAATATCCACAGCAGGAAATCAGACATCATGGGGGCAATCTGACCGCTGGAGGACTGTGATTAACTAATTTTGTCAATTGCAGGACACAATTAGAAAGAAAATAATAATTACGCAGAATAGCAAACATGCTCAGTTCTTATAAATGCTTCCAGCAAATAATTACTGCTCTTGGTTATAAATGAGTTGTCTCCTTGTTAATTTCTTGCAAGGGCAAACGGGTGAGGAATGGTTTTGACAAGGCAAATAGGGAAAAAAGCAATTACGACAGATAGGTTGCTGAAAGGGTAGAGACGGCAGGTGGTCGTGCAAAAAAGCGGGGCGTCCACGTGGAAAGGCTGTCTTCAGAAGGCGACCGAGAGAACAACGAGCCGGCTTTGTCGTCGGATAAATTTAGATGTGTTTTTCGGAGGCAGCAGGGCTTTGCGGAACATGCGAGCCAGTGTGACAGGCGCAAAATCTTTCCTGCCTTAATCTCCGAGCTGACATCTGCATGAAAGAAACTGTTATACAAGCTATAAAAGCTTCAGCCATACAAGCTAAGCACCACAGTCCTTTTCAGTAGCCAGTGTGCGTTTGAATATGGTCCACATTATACACAAAGTAAACAGAAAGTGAAATGAGAATTTCGTTGAATGGAACCACAGTAATCAGCATCATCCATGAAAGGTTTCCTCAAATGTTTGGTTAACCACAGTTTGAGCTATAATATCATTGAGAAGATGTGCTGTTCTTTAAGGTGCAGTGGCTAGGATATAGAGGGGATCTATATATATATATATATATATATATATATAATATATATATATATATATATATATATATAGCACCTGAAACTAAGGGTGCTTTCACATTCTAAAAAGTAATTCTATCACCACCATATAATTAAATGCATGGTTGCAGGACAAAAATTCTAATTTATTGATCTAGATAAACCTTTTAAGTAGCAAACATAATTTTAATGAGTTGTGCTGACATGATGTTGTTGCTAATTCAACAAGTTCTCACCCCAAGTTGTCACATTGTGCCGCTCTGTCAGTGACCTTTCATGTCTACTTATGACATTTTAGGTATCTTTCTGTGTCAGCTGTTTACGCTCGGGATGTCGTTACCATGATGTCAACAAATGCACATGGTGGGATGAAGGAGCATGATTTTTATGTTTACACGAAGCATGCACTTTCATGATGGTTGGGATTAAGCAAAAAAAAAAAAGTCACGGATGGTAAGGTTTAGGCAAAAGAGGCACATGGTAAGGTGTCGGAGAAAAAAACACACACATCCATGTAGGAAGCAAACTCTGGTCTCCTACACAAAAGTCAGTTGTTTGTAGGACCCATCCACCTCCCCACCTGCCCACCCTATAAGTGCACTCACGGCCTTTATATTATGTGGTGACTGGCAGCAATATCACCTGACACTGTCCTTCAGCTTTTTATGTGCACATGACCAGCTACATCCAGCCATGTTCTTAAGTGACACTCCCCCGTGCACGTTGCATGTAGACGTGCCCCGTGCCCTCCGGCCATCAGCCGTCCGATAGCATATCATAAAAATGCCATGGGTTCTGACTGAGCGCGTTGTCATCTGACACCATCCAGCCATATTGTGGTTCTTCCAGCAGGCTGCTCCAGTCTTTTGGAGCAGGACAAAGTCCAAAGCAAATTTCCCTATAGGGACAATAAAAGTATATCTTTTCTTATCTTAGAGGCTAAAAGCGTAATCACAAGCAATGACAACATGGCGGTATTTTACAAGTTCTGAATGAGAACAGGCTGATGTGAGCATAACACCAACATAATATGCTGAGGGCACCCACATAGCCAGCAGGGTGAATATTTAGATATATTTAGCAGTGAGAAACAACGCTCTGTAGGATTGCATTAAAAGCAGATAAAACCAGTCAGTAGCTTTCAGCTCACACTGGCCATGTTAAATGCTTTGCTCCATGTCATGGCATCATGCTTGTTATTCTCCTACATTGTTACTTATTTGTGGCTCTCTGATCTTTCCGTCTGATCTCGCTGAATGATGCATATCTCCTTTCCACCCTCCAACTCCAATCTGTCCTCCGACACCAGGCTGGTACACACAGTGCAGCCCCTCAAACATTGCTTCATAAATTCCTAACAAATCCCTGCCAGCCAACCAACTGTAAACTATTCATCTGAACATGGAACATCTCAGTACACTGAAATGTGTAAAAAAAGTGTAACGTAACATAAATATGCCACTAGAACCCTCCGCCTGTTGGCAGGCGCAGCGGCAGGCCGTGGCTCCAGTTTCGGCCAATTAACACCAGCAGACAAAGTCCCAAGCAGTGAAGAGTTTCATGTTGTGATCGGGGCCATGAATTGTTAAACAGTCTCGGTGCTCTCACAATCTGAGCGAGCTGACAAATGCAACTGCTGCATCTGCCCGACGTGCACTAATTTGAACGTCTGCAATCAGGGGAGCTCATATTATTGCCGTATCGATCTGAGCAAGGAGAGAAATGAGCACTCATGCCCGGCTCAGTTAGGCTCCGCTGGCCAGTCTAATGGGGAAGAGTCATGGCAGCGGAGGAAAGTGAGAAGGACACTGATGAGACTCATTTGGATGTGATTGCACATAATATGAACTAAGTGACTATGTTGTGTAGGAATAGCTGCACGGGGATGCTCGTTAGAAAATGTGTTCCCTTACATTTGTTATATGTCGCAATTCATGTATTTTCAAGTCGCACACAGTCAGAAGTTAACTTGTACTAACTGCAACGATAATTAAACGTTCACAGCAATTACATTTTCTTTATAGATGTGATCACAGCAGAACATTATGGTGATGGCACCACTGCAGATTGACTTTGGGCCCTCCTGAGCATGCAGGCAGGGGTGAACAAAGTAACACACTTGTGCTGTCCAACCAATAAGATACAACAGGTCATTATGGACTGTACATACATTTTTAACCCATGTCTTAAATTTCTGCATACACCACTTGTCCTAAAGCTCAAAAAATTATCTGCCTTCACTAAACCCCTAAAATAAAGCAGCTTGAATGAGTTTTAAATCCCAAATCTATTTTGCATGAAGAGACAACTTGTCATTCTTCACAAACTTTGAATATCTATGTTTTCCCTCTTGTCAATCATAATCAGTTCAATCCACTCGTTTTTATTACAACACACCGTGTTTTGTTTACTAAAGTAATTATGTATTATTATTATTATTATTATTATTATTATTATTATTATTATTATTATTATTATTATTATTATTATTAATAAAAGTACTGCATAGGTGTACATATTTTTTTTAGCAAGCTATCACTTAGCCTTAGAAAGTAGGAAGAAATTGCAAAAAAGTAGTTTTCAATGCATTTTATTATAACAAAACAACAATAGTCTTTAGCAACAAAGTATATTATACAGTACAATAAGGACAGGTATGGTCAAAAATAGTAAAATTGACAAATTCCAAGGCAAAAGCCCAGAGTGACACCCAGAAATAATACAATGCATGTTTTTATGCTCTGTTGACTGTGGGATTTTTTCAGTCTGAATGTAATGATTTAGTTTCCACAGTGTATTTTAGATTTATTGTAGGTGCTGAGCTGGAAAAGATTTGACAAAAATACACAGTCTTTCTAATATGTATGCATTATGCATAAACACAGCCAAAATTATCAAAAAATGAAGAATGAGAACCACGTAAAATGCACCACACAGTCTCTAAGGGTTAAAGACACAGCGATATCTAGTGGTTTATTTTTTTAGCACAAATGCCTAAACCGAATGGTATAGATAGCTCAATAAGGTTGAGCTGAATTCAATATGTTTTCATTAAAATGTTGTGACTCAAAATGTGCTCTACCAACAGTTTAGCAGGAAGTTAAAGGGTTATTAAAGATACTTATGTTCCAAAAACATTCTGTCAATGTGGTGTTTACAGCTTTTCCTGCAACCCTGAACTGGCCAGAATATTTTCTGCCGCTTTAAACAGCTGTCCGGATACTCCCCTCATCTTTCCTTGTGTTCTTTTCTAAATTATGTAAACCAACGCTGTTTACTGTTGCCTATCAGAAAAATGTGTTTTTTTCCCCCTTTTGGTGCGGTAATATTTACTCTGATCTCAAAGTGCCTTTGATGTTCAAGAACCTTTGCCTTGAAACTGTTGTTTCAGCTCAGGTTTTTGATCACTGCCAAAGCTCTCAGCGCTGGAATGTTCATGAAAGAATCACGGCAGCAGTTAAGGTGCAAATCAAACAAAAGTGCTACTTTGCAGTGAGAGTGTTTTGTCTGACAACAGAGGAAACATCACGCGTGCAACAGACTGAAACTGCGGATACAAGGTTAAATAATTTATGTATAACAATTTCTGTCTTCCCACAGTGAGCCTTTTTTACATGTTCACAAATCTGAGAATCAACACTAATAAAAAAGAAGGAATGTTATTGTGAATTCTTGCACTGTTGACCTTTTAATTTTTTTGCACAATCTTTGTTTAAAATTTGCAAATTTAAAATAACACTGTCACTGTTCTCATCAAATCCCACTGTCCAAAAATAAAGACACAAACAAAAAATCACACAAGCAATCGACCAGTTATTTGACAAAGAGTCAGACTGTGTCATAAAAGTTGCAGGATGCTCCGTCCATTGAGACTTGAACCTGAGAACCTGAGCACTTCGCTGGTGGCTTGACATCAAATATTTTTAAATCTTTTGTCCTTGTCCCTCATCAGTGTCAGTGCCAAAATAACCAAAGCTTCCCAAAAGACAAATTCTTCATTTAATGCTTAAAAAGCCATTTTATACATATAGGATTATCAAGAAATGTGCTGTAAAAGTATTTCCAAACTATTCAAAAACATATCAGTTACACATAAAGCTGAAGTGAAGTCTCCATCTACATAGACTGAATCTTTTTACAGTGTGTTCTCATAGATATTCATGACAGAGGTGCTTCAGCTTGTCATGAGCGCTGGTCTCTAGATAGAAAGAAAAAAACATGTTTGTCTTGATGGTCCAGCAAGCATATCTGGAAAATAATAAATTATATTAATTCATCATTTATACATCATAGCAGCTGCAGTGTGTGGTATGCAAATCTGAAATGAAAACAGGGAATGTAAAGATTGAATCTGTCTTTCGATGAGGTACATATGTTTGATGTATTCAGCTTAGGTATATATGTAGGATCAGCCAGTCTGCTTTCTATTATCTATAGGTAGTATACATTATTTGACTTGTTCAACATGTAATTGGGTCATAGAGACTAGTGCTGTATATATACTACATACTGATGACATACTGGGCTATATGATAGCTTTTATCACACACTTTTTTTGCTGTTCTAAACAATAAATTAACAAACTATGGAGTTTTGACTTTATCCATAGATGTTGCCACTACCAATTCAGCTTCACAAATAAAAAGACAAATGGTTCTCCAAGTATTTCGTGTTTTATTTATTCTTCTTTACAACTTTTAAACCCTTTGAATCTTTATAGGCATCCTTTCTTTTCTTTTTTTTTTTTGGGGGGGGGGCTTATTTTCAGGTTAATTTCTTGTACCTTAGTACCATTTTTTTTGCACATTTTTGGCAGTCTTGCTAGTTGCTTGTTATGCAGCTTTTTTGAATCATGCGGGTGTAAAAACGTTTCGCGTTTTTTGAACTTGATGTGTTTCCATGATGTGTATTTTATATTCGCAATTTCAGTTTGCTTAATTTGAGGGTTAATGGAAACCCGCCTAGTGAAAACCTCCAACTATAGTATCACAATACTACAACATGTTCAACAGTCTGCTGGTACTTTGTCTAATATGTCAGATAAATCAGTATTTATCATGGTTGGAAATAGTACAAACCTCAACTGTGTTTCCAGACGAGCCTTGGATATTTCTTCACCTTGCCTCGAGCGATTTTGCCATAACAACCCATAAAGTACGGCAATAACTCATCCACTCTAAATGCTCTTGGCCTGCTCTTCTCCACCAACAGCAAGAATCATACTGTACTCCACCTGGCTGCTTGCCTGGTAATGAGAATCCAATACAGCAGTCGATACGGCGGTAATGGTACTCTCCAAGCTCTCTAACTCTATAAGAAGTGTACAGTATACAAAAGAGGCAGATTTGCTTTTAAACAATTAGAAAGCGATGTCAAAGGATGTATCTGTAGGAGTGAAGGTGTCCCAGTGCACATTTTTTTGTGTGAAATCCCTTTAGGGAATTATAATTGTAAAAGCTTTAGAAGCTGTACAATCCACATGTTTCATCCACAGAGATTAGCTCAGTTGCTTCAAATCCAGCTTTGTTAGACAAAAAAACTCTTTTAAATAGATGACATGCTCACTCCATTGACTTTACATCTCCAACAGGCTAAGCAGCATCAATCTCCCAACACGCATTGGTGATCTTTTAATTTGTTGCAGCCTTTACTACCCATAACTCCTTTGCTCAGAGAAATTAGACGCTGGGCTTGTGTCATGTGAATTCATTATCATGTCAAAGCCTGTCATCTCCGTGTTAACTTCACTACATTTGAGCTGTCAAATTGAGCCTTCATTGTGCAGGCCCTTGGGAAAGAAGACTTCAGTAAGACTGAAGCCACATGAGATCTGTGTTGCTTAGCTTTATGCCAAAATACTGCCAAAACATTGCAACATCTGCCGTGTCGTGCCAAATGTGGGGCGCCAATTGTTAAGTTGAGCACTCTGAAAGCAACATTTCTCTACATTTAGCTCTAAAACATAACAAAAGGAGGTGTAAAATTTTAAAATTAACTAATATTAATATTTAGATTTAACATACAGCATTTAGATTTAATATCTAACATTTAGATAAAACATATAAAATTTAGATTTAATATTTAACATTTAAATATAACAAATAACATTTAGATATGGCTTTTAACATTCAGATTTAACATATACCATTTAGATTTAACATTTCGATATAACAAATAACATTTAGATTTCATATTTAACATTAAGATTTTACATATAACATTTAGATATAACAGATAACATTTAGATTTTAACATTTGGATTTAACAAATAACATCTTGAATTATTTCATGTATTTCATTCTGTATCATTATTTTCCTTGATGTGTGAATAAATGATGATGATGATGTAACATTTAGATTTAATATATAACACTTAGATTTGATATTTATATGTAATATTTAAAATTTAGATTTAATATTAAACATGTCTATTTATCTTTAATACATTCATTAGAAAAAAATAAATCTGACATTTGCAAATATTGCTATAAGTGTTACTAAAAAGAGACTTTGAAAAATGTACACCTCTTTTCAATTATATTTTAGAGCTAAATGTGGAGAACTTTCAGAGTGCAAAACTTTACAACTGTCGGCCCATACCCAAAAAGTAGAGAAGGAATCTTTTCTTTTTCAGTATTGCTCTTTGGTGGCAAAGGAGTCTGGAGGATAACTGAGGCTTAGTAACAGAGCATGAAAGAGTAATCCTGTTTTTCCTTTGATTCCACACTGTTTTGATGAGGAGTGGGCAGTCTTTTGTTTTATGTCCGTACAAAGTCAAGACAAGCAGAGGAGACATGGATGAGGGATTGGCCAAACATATGCTTGGCTGGCCTGTTGTGAGGCCATCCAACACTGGTTTAATCATAATATTTCTGTATCATTCACTCTGACATAGAGGACAAAAACAACACTGTGGCAAGTGTCGAATCGGGACTTGTTTGGAGGTGGAGACAATGTTTCCTTTTATAAAAGGTGTTGAAACAAGTATTGGCAGAAAAACTGGAACTGAAGCACATGATCACACCGCCACATCTGATGAGTCAGTAGCCTGAGAACGGGAGAAGTGCATGTTGTTGAATCACCCTTGAAAGGCTTTTCTTGTGTTGATGTGGAATATTTTTAGTTTCAGGTTTCAGTTTGGTGTGGGATAAAGTGCAGCCAGAACCAGAGATGAAGTCTTTTGGTTAAGACTGAACACAGCAACAGTAATACTGAAATGCTGGACAGAAAAGGCATAGGGCTGATGGGACTCTGGGTTAGTTTTTTTGTTGTAAAATATCCAAGATATGCGCTTTGAAATCTTGTGAGGATCATGTCAGATTGTGAGATATGGTGCAGTAGCAATAACTGCGTTGGGGGAGTTCCCGCCAAAACACCCGTCCAATTGACAGCGAGCAGCTTCATTGAATACGGGTGCGTGGATTGGCTGTGACAGCTGTCGATCATGGCGGAAAATCCCCTTTTTGTATAATTTAACAACTCAATAAAACCCAACTCATCATGAACACAAACAGGGTGATGAGAACTACCTTCAGTACCAGAAATCATCTTTGGGCAAAAAAAGCCCTAACTGAGTCAACATGATCCATATAAACACCTTATTCAGCTTAAACAGATCCAAGCCGGTTGACATTTTAGTTGGTTGCAAAGGGGGTAGTTTAAACATTTTCATGGACCGATCAAATACAATTTGTATCAAATTAACAATGAAGCTGATTAATTTCTGACTGTGTTCTGTCTGCTCATGCTCCATGTGCTTACTGCCTTTTCCTCTTCGTTGCCTTTATTAGAAGTACGTTAGTATCATGCTGTTGCTTGATTAAGAGCATCAAAACAATAGCAACCCTGTAACCATAGTAACTTACTTACCTGCCCAGGTGCATGAGAGGAGAGAGAGAGTTATCCATTTTGGGTTTTTTTTCCACTGCGAGAAAATGCATTTGTGGCATGATAGTGAGTGAAAAGTGTTAAATGCAGGTGTCTCATGGTCAATGCAAGAGTTGTCTGTCAAGTTACTATACTCATAATTTTTGCACATGTTAGCTGCTCCGTTTACATGCACATGTAAACACCAGATCGTATTAGTAGACATCCCATGTAAACAGCTGACCTGAAATCTTCAATCAGATTGAGAAAAAGTGTCCATGTAAATGTAGCTACTGGGAGTTTTGTCACAGTCTACCCTTTTTTAAGCTATGACAAGAAGATAAGACAAAATGTCTGTTGTGAAAAAGGTTCCTTATCTTTACTTTCAACTGTGTAAATGTTGTTGCAAGTCACAAGAACTGCTACTCTTTACAAATCCTACCTTTGATGCAGTGGCTTTGCATAATATGGTACCTGGTATGTCCACTTTGACTGGAACACACACACATCATATCAGCAGGAGGTACCTGCACGGATGGTACTGTGCTAATGTGCTTCACTGAGGGTTGGTAGTTATTTCCTCAGCCACCTCGCGGTTCTCTGTTCACCAAAGTATAGCCCACTTGCTACCTGCAGAGTTAAGTTCTAGTCCTCTGTACTGCTTTTGTGTGTCATTTTTGCTCTCATCTTTCGTCTGAGTCCACTGCATTTACAGTGCACCCCTGACCTTTTTTAAGGACTGTGTGGGTGCACAGATTGCTGATCACTAAAGTTTGTCCTATTAGGTCAAGAGAACTTGTACCTCCATTATCATTCTTGTAGCACTAGAACCTTGAAACAAAAAGGGTCTACGGAGGTCATCATGACCAACTTTTGTATCATGCTCAATGCTTCTTCCTCTTTTGCTAAACAGGCAGCAGGAAACATCCTCACAGCTAGTTACCCACAAGTTACAATAATGTTTTAAAGTAAAGAGAATGTTTTAAGGATGTTTATCATTTCACATAATGTCCCTATAAGGTTAAATGCGGACTAAGATGTAACAATATATATGCAACAGTCTGAGGATGTTTTAGTGATGTTGAGAGGTGACAGAATATAGAATGTTCTTTTTATAAAACGTTCCCCCAATGTTTTATGAGAACAAAAGAACAATTTCAAAACAACATCAGAACATGTTATTAAAGACTGAGAATACAGATATTTTTTTTAGATAAAAATTTAATATAATGTGATATGTTAACAATAAAAATAATTTAAAAAAAAAGATTTAAAGATTTTTTGATGTTTACAGAGAATATTACCCTAACTTTAACCCTTTAAAACCTGGATCAGTTTACTTGTGCTGCTCTCTGCTGCTAAGTAAATTGTTTTTTAAAACATGTGAGAAGAAGGCAATGACCAACTTTACAAACAATATCCCACAAAGTGCAAGAAATTACTAAAAGGTGACAAGGAAATTAGCTACAAATTAGTTTTTAAAAAAGAGGGAAGCATAATAATGCTGAAAAAGGGGGAAAAGTCCATAAAATTAAATCTATAGTTGTATCAGCTTTATATTTGAAAGGATATTTATTTTTAAGCTCATGATTTTGTAACTTTTTAAATAATCTTTGGGGATAATTTTGGGCCATGTCGTGTTACCTTGCACATTTACCAACTGGCATCATAATGCGTGGGTCATCAATTACACTTGTGCTCCTCTTGCTACTACATGACAAAGCTAAATCTCGGTTACAGTGCTGTATGGAGTTTTGGGATCTCTACTAACTCTCAATACAGCTCCCCCCAATTCCAACATAAATACATGATCAATCAGGCAGAATTACTAAAAAAAAAGGTGTGATAATATCTGAGCTGTCAATCAAGTTCAGTGGTTCAGTGGATAAACAGATACATGTATGACGTCCTTAGAGGAGGTCTAATTAGGGCTATGAAGTGAAGACACCTGTCAGGGAGCACTGTGTGTGTAGAGTATGGATGGAGGCCATAAGCATGTAAGCGCTTCTAATTGGGAGCATGTTTGCTTCTTTATATATGTTGATATGGCTCCTGTTGAATCAAACACGCGTTGTTACTTCTTATTTTAAAATATTATAATTCTTGAAAGAAACAGAAAATGCCACTCCAAATTTTTGTCCAACAAAAATGGGCTTAACCATCAAAAGGTTGCACAAAATTGTCGTATTCGGGCAAGTTTCTGCTCATATGTTTGTGTCCACATCCCGTTTTACTTTGAAATGCATGCTCATTATGTTAAGTGGTTCTTTTACTTCCTGAGTTTTCCGACCTTTATTGATGAGCTCATGTGTTTCACCTGTTTCTCACCTGTGTGTAGTTTGTAATCAGCCCTTGTGTATTTAAAACCCAGTGTTTCCTCTGTTCAGTTGCCAGACAGTCATTGTCTCCACAGTGTGTTCATGCTCTCCAGCTTTTCTCTAGTGTTTGCTTACCTGCTTTTTAACTCTGCTTAGATTTATGGACTTTCTTTCTTGTGTGATTTCCCTGAACTGACTTTTCTGCCTTCTCTGACTGCCTACCTAAGAAAAGATTTGGATTTGATAAACTGTTCTCTGTGTTTGGTGCTTTTCTCTGCATCCCAGTTTTGTCTTAAATCATTAAACAAAATAAATACAAAGAGATACAAAACCACCCAAAAAAATCACAATTACTTTTAAAAAGTTGCTTAAAGAGACACAGAATGACTGCAAAGAGATATAAAATAACTACATAAGTGGCAAAACAACCAAAAGAGGACACAATATGACTTACGAAGAAACATAAAACAAAAAGGGTGAAACCACTAAAAAGAGACACAAAGTGACCAAAACAAGACACAAAATAACTACAATAAGGAGCAAAAACAACCAAAAAGACACCAAATGACTACAGAGAGACAAAAATCGTATTAACTACGAAAAGGATTAAAAAAAAACATACAATCAAAAATTACACAAAATGATCTAAAGCAATCAGAAAAAAATGTTTTAAAAAAACACAAGCGACGACAAAGAGACACAGTAACTACAAAAAGGGGAAAAAAACAAGAAGAGACAAAAATGACTACAAAGAGATGTGAAAAACAAAAATGACCTAAAAAATGTTTTAAAAAACCACAAAATTAGTTTAAACAGTCACAAAACAGGGCAGCGCGTTGGCTTTGTGGTTGGCACTGTTGCCTCACAGCGAGAGGGTCCCTGGTTCAAATCCCAGTTGGAACGGGGTTCAGTCCAAGCAGGACCCTGGACCCAGGCGGGACCCTTCTGTGTTGAGTTTGCATGTTCTCCCCGTGTCTGCGTGGGTTCTCTCCAGGGTCTCCGGCTTCCTCCCACAGTCCAAAGACATGCAGCTCAGGTTAATTGGTGACTCTAAATTGCCCTTAGGTGTGACTGTGAGTGTGTGTGGTTGTTTGTCTATATGTGTCAGCCCTGCGATGGTCTGGCGAACTGTCCAGGGTGTACCCCGCCTTCTGCCCAATGACAGCTGGGATTGGCTCCAGCCCCCCCTCGACCCTTACAGAGGAGGTTACAGAAAATGACTGACTGACAGACACAAAACAACAACAAAACAACTATAATCCAATACAAAATCACTACAAAAAGGGGCCACAAAATTATTTCAAAAAGATAGCTGTAGTTAAGTGTGCATTGCATGTGGACATGGAAGAGACTTTGTGTCTCTTTTTAGTGGTTTCACCCTTTTTGTTTTATGTTTCTTCGTAAGTCATATTGTGTCCTCTTTTGGTTGTTTTGCCACTTATGTAGTTATTTTATATCTCTTTGCAGTCATTCTGTGTCTCTTTAAGCAACTTTTTAAAAGTAATTGTGATTTTTTTGGGTGGTTTTACACAGAAAGCACTGACAGAGTGGCGTAATTTGACGAGTTTGGAATGAGAACATGCTGAAGACACACACACATACACACAAAAAAATATATTAAAAAAAGGGGGTGAAACTACAAAAAAAGGTACAAAGTAGCTACAAAATTAGATAGATATTGCTTTGCAAAGGTTTTTCAGTGTAACAGGATGTACAATTGTCTTCCTGACAGCAGAGAATCTTAGACAGGTCAGGTACTCAGACAGCAGGTTTTCTTTTATCTCTGAGGCGTCTTGCTGGAGTGCAAGAATGTAGCATTTTGCCAGTAAGTTATGCTATCATAGCCATTAAGGGAACACAAAGGAAGATCAGCTCAATACTTTTGGGAGCGCAGCATAAACAGACAACACCGACTGCTGGGGAGGAAAATATTGCGAGAAATTGACTTATTTAGTCTGCTGATATCATGAAAGCGAGTTTAGTTCCAATTGACAGCAATAAAAAAAAAAGTGACATCAGGACAAAAAAACAAAATTTACATCATTCTTCAGGCTGGGAAGCGGAGGGATTTATAGGTAAACAGCAAATCCCTTGCTTTCTTCCACTAATCCACCAGGAGCAATACAGGACTCTTTCCTTCCCTCAGCTCCAGCTCTGAATGTTAAGGCTACCTTCTCTTTCTCTCTCAACCTCTCTGTCTCTGTAATTTCCAAAACATAATCACCATGTATTCTCCGTGGTGCTAATGAGCGATGATCAAAGTGCTGTAATCGTAGGCCACAGAGCCAGGGCGGGTGGGGCAACCAACAGGATTAATATGTACCAATTACACCGCCATGCAGGCCAACAGCCCATCCCTGTGTTAATTGATCATGTTGCATTACAGGATGAGAGTCATGTAATGAGATTATCACGGCGGGCGCAGGGCTGTGTCTTTATGTTTATAATATGCTTCATCATGATGTGTTGTTTAGAGACTTGATGAAAAGGGTTTAATTTTCAGAAATTGGTGAGAAATGGAGGAGAGCATTGTTAATTTTTGTTTTGTTCAAGGGAGTGAAGAGCTGAGGAGGACTTTGTTTTCTTTATTCATATTTTTTTTATTTTCATCTTTGATTTTTATATTGCAAAAATAATATATTTACATGACTTAAATGGCTTCAACCCATTATCATTCCAAACTTTTACAGTACCTTTGATGTAAAAACCTGTTGGTACCTGTAAGGTACCAAAAGGTACCTTACGGGTGCACAAGCAACGCTGGACAGCATCAGGTGGGAATGCAGCCGGACAGAACCAGTTACGCTGTTATTATACACCACCTGAATGCTGGATGGCACCTGCTGCATCCGCCCAATACGTGCATGGGTGGTGTCACTCAAAAATGCAGCCTGACTGAACCTGTCATGTGTGCATATAACGGGTAAAAACAGCATCAGGTTAAATGCTGCTGTTAATGACGTAATATCAAAAGAAAGAGGGTGCCTACAGAGTCGGCGGGTGGGGTGGTGGATCAGACCAACACACCCCAGACTTTCATGTGGTAGTCCGGTGTTGCTTCCTGCCTCAAGTGATTTTTTTTTTTTTTTCAAAACCTTTCCATGTGCCTTCTTTGCTTATTCCTAGCTATCCATACCAGCTTGTGTATTTATTGACGTCCCGGTACAGTGTAATCCCACTATGTAAAGAGCAGCTGCAGAAAGATAACTGAAACGTAATATGTAGACGCAGAAGTCCACTGCAAAGCGGCAACATTTGACAAGTTGGGGTGTAAGATATTCTAACATATTAAACTAAGGTGACGAACATGAACAACACAGCATTAATTGAAAGCGTGCTTATCATAAGCATGTTAGCAGTCTGCTGGCTTAGCATCACAAGCCTGTTACCATTCTGTAGCCATCAATTACTGACACTTTTGAGTGATTTCACCAGAAGACCGGCATGCAAAAAGCCACCTTTCATGTCTGCATGTTTCACCACTGGGTGACATCAGTTTGAAACGCTGATGTCAATGTCAAAGTATAAGGAGCATAAAGCCAGCATTTTGCATTTGTTGATGCACCAGAGTTGGTTTCCATTCATTTCAGTTGCCTAAACATAACCATGTGCAGCTTCGTCCCACCATGTACTTGTGTTGACATCAACCTAGAACATCAATAGCAGATGCAGAAGGATACTGTGGTGTATTATGCTCAGTTTCTTAAAGTTCCTAATTCGGTCAGGCAAGGAGGCCTCGAAGTTAGTGGTCTAGGGATGTTTAGGCCTGGAAGACAAGTGTGAAGAATACTGGTGCCAGGCTAGAAGTAATACGGAATAAGGCTCCTTCCAAATAAGGAGATACTTGTGGGGTTTTGTGATTGATCGCAGCAGCTAAAGAGTTGCTTTACGGACAAATGTATTGATGCCTGTACGTATATAAGAGACTTGCATGAGCTGAAAGGGAGAGATTCGCATTGGTCCTGAATCCTCTCCCAGGCAGACCATGGGGCCTGGTGGATGCTGAACTTTGCTGCAATAAATTGATTATTATGCAACCGAGTCGGTGTCCGCGGAGGTTTCTTCATCTTCCACACATCATTGCTACTTAAAGAGAAACAACTACAATACCTAGAGCATAATATGTAGACGAGGAGCTCCACTGCAAAGCGGCAATATGTGACGACTTGGGATGAGAACATGCTGGCTTCAGTGTTCCTGTTTTTGACTGAGTCACTGAATCACTAGCAAGAAAGGGTACTTGGGAAAAAGTATAGCTCATCCCCTCCTTAACCACATCATTCCTTAACACTCCCTATTAGACTTGTTATTCTGAGCATAATCCACATTTCCTCACAGTTAAGCTCTTGATTTGACATTGTTACTGTACTTACAGCCACGTTGTCAAGCTTTTCATATTCTCCTCTCGTCGGGATTCAGATGCACCCGCAGAGAGACGTGTGGCGGTGTTTTCATTAATCATGGCAGAGCACCAGAGAAAATTCTGGACACCTTTCAGGGCAAAGTTTGCATAATGAGAGTTGCTTTACCTTAATAGGCTTCTTAGAGACTCAAATGAAGTGCAGAGAAAGTCTTTCTGAGTGGATTTGATTTATGTGCATCGCACACTGGCCAGATTGTCTGAAAGTAATGCAATGCAGGGTCTTACTTCTGCTTTTAATGTAGTGTTTGTGCGACATTGCAACCGCCACTCATGTTTATTAATAATGTTTTGTTTGTAAATAGCATTGCACTGACAGTTGACTAAGGTCACTTCATTTTAGTAGAGTACTTGTTGCTCACATTTCCCTGCAGAACCAATGACTTAAGCACCATCAGCTCCTCTCCACAGTGGATGACCTTTACTTACATCCAACCTGCTCTGAATTAGCACTAAGTGGTCCAATCAGCACTCGGCTGTCAGTTAATTGGATGCATTTCCAAACTGATCTTTGGTTGAAAACTATTTAGTGGTCTTTTAAGGCCAATTAGTTGCTCAAAGTGGCAGTGGAACCCAGCAGAACTGCAGGAAACTGTTTTCAGCAGCAAAGGAGCACATGTTGTTTTAGCCTCAGCGGTGTCTGTGTGTGTGCTGAATTGTAATGCCCTAGTATCATGGTCAGGCAGAGTACCTCTTTCACATAAAATGGGCAGAAGAAAGTCAAACCTTTAAGTGGGATCTAGCAAATGAAAATCAAATGCAAAAGTAATAGCAGCTAGTACCTAATTATTGTCAAAGGATTTTTAGCGAGGTTGCTCTCAGGATGGAAATGTCGATCATTTAGTCAGTCCATCACTTTGGTCCAGTTATTAGATTAGAAGCTGGATTGCAGGGAGAGATTTTGTACAGATGGTCTCCAGAGGATGAAACCTACAGATGTTGTTGATCTCCTGACTTTTTCTTAAATGATGCAGGTCAATGTATATCTTCATACAATGGTTTGTATGTTTGCATGTTCCTACACATCCCCCCGCGGTCCCCCAAACAACATGACGTACTTAACAAAAAGTTGCATACTTAAGTTAAAGTCACTGAGGTTAGGTTTAGGTAAATAAATATACTATGGTTAGGTTTAAGCAAAGGAACATGGTGAATATGTACCTTGAAATGTCTCAAAGTACACATGATTCCAAACACTGGTCCTCTGAGGAAAGTCTGGGTCCTGGCGTTACTACTATCAGCACATTGGTCACATGATCATAGCCTTCCCAAATACGTGGGTTTTCCACAAATTATTGTCTGGTAATTATGAAGGATATTGTACAAATTTGAGTGCATTAGTTTTCACATGTAACCGTACTTAGAGTGCATGAGAGCAGCATGCAACAAAACCAATGACATTCACATTAGCCTCAGCTGTACTTTGTTTCTGACACTATATATTAGCAAATGTCAGCAAACTTATATCTAAAAGAACATTTAAAGTAGTAAAGATTACACCTCTCAAATATTGGCACATTGGCATTTTCATTGTAAGCATGGTAGGGTTTTGACAAAATCATTTAGCTCAAAGCGTTGCTTTGCCAAAGTACAACCTCACAGAGCTGCTACCATGGCTATAGATTGTGCATTTCCACCAGATCCGGCAAGGACGATAGGGGACCCACTGTTCCACTCAATTGGCCGCTTTAAGGGCCTACCCACTAAAAATTCCAATTCTCTCCTTGATGAATAATTGTGGAAGGCACCTTACTGTATAAATGCAATTACAAACTGTCTATTATTCTGTCTAAACTTTCTACCAGAAGCTATTTCTGAAAACATCTGAGGCAAGAATAATGCCCTAATGGCATAAAGTTTAATTGGTCTCATTTATGCAAATACAGACCAGCAAACACATTGCAACCGCTCCACAACCATCAACATCAGTCCAACCATGCACTGCTTTCCAGGAAGTGCGCTGGACTTTGAAGCCAATTTTTGTAGTTGCCAAACAATGGAATTACCACTCCAGAGTCCAATAGTGGCACAATTGGGCCCACAGAGACTTTTTCCCATAGACTTATAGAGAAAGAGTAAATTAAATCAGTGGATACTGTTTTTTTTACCATTACAACCCAAATGACTTGTCTCACTATATGGATTTGATCCATTTGGCCCAACATTAAGAAGTTCTAGAGCCACAAAGTTAAATAATTTCATCCCTATTCAAGTAAGTTGAGTGCTAAACCGGAAATACTTGGCTCAACCAATGGAAGCCTAGTGCACTTGAGCCCAGTGATGTGGAAGCAGCGTCAATCATCCGGGTAATTGTTTTTTTGCTTGTTGAAGTTTTTGGCTTAATGCACCACTGAGCAATTTTCTTAGGAATGAGTGGCATCCAACCTCCAATACTGTATTCAGGTCTCTTAATGCATCCATAGTCTACACAGGAGGCTTAGTGTGAGCAGCGCCTTTGTGGAGCAGCAGCTTCAGTGCTCTTTCTGTATCTACACAAGATGCATTCAGACACAGTGTTGAGAATATTTTATCTGCATTTTGGCAACACCCAGAGCCCAAAACATAATCACTGTGATTATGCACATAAAAAGGGAGAAAATGGACTTTAAGTGTAAAACTATGTTTTGGTTGAGTTTAGCATAAGTGAAATGTAAGCTGTTGTGGTGTTTATATAGACAGCTGGATTGATCAAAATGGAAATGTCTGATGGGTGTGAGGGGGAAGACTGAAAAACATGGCCAAAACACCCCCTGTAGACACACCATTAAACTCAGTTTTACAATAAGAGTAAAAAAATCAGAACCCCTTCTATACCATCTTGCTATTATTCTGAAAATATGACAATTCAGCTTTTAAACCGATAATTATCTACTTTACTGCTGTAAATGAAGTCATACTACTCCCATAAATGTCTCTTAATTTAAAAGACAATGTGAACATTACATTTGTGAAGTGCCCTAAGCCTTTTATGGTGTCACACACTTTATTGAATGTGTCTTAAAGGCTCAAAGCAAAAATTTAACATGGATATGGGTGTAAGAGAGGGCTAATCCAACAGCAGTGTATGACTGCTGTGGTGGACTGCAGCTGAGTAGAATGTCAATTTGTCTTCCTCCGATAAAATATCCCGACACACTTTATTAGGTAAAGAGGACTCCTTGTGTTAATCTGGTGCCGCTCTTTATCTTGTAGCATTCTGATAAAAGATTTTCAAGTCATTATTCGTTCCCCCCTTTTCAGCTCTCTGTTCTTTCTTCCTGTCCAGAACATCTCGCCTTTGAATCCTTTCAATTTACCACCTCTGTATCAAAGAGAAATGAAAATCAGTGCAGGCTAAGACAACTGAATCACAAAGAGGGGCTACAATGTGCATTTTCCCATCTTACTCTTGTAAGAATTGATTTATCCATGTAGAATAGTGTAATTATTTTTCCTTCCTTTGAGACTTGCTTGTCATAAACGACTATGTAAATGAACAAATGAATAAACTGGAATTTCAATACTGAAGCATCATATATTCACTGTATTTCCCATGAGTGGTAGAACGTACGGATGTTAATTATATTTTAATATTCAAAAGGTCTTTGGCATTGACCCGCTGGAAAAATCTATAAGAGAAGACACAATAAATTGAATTTGTTTTAAAGATTTTCAATGGTGAACCACACACAGGGCCTTGATAACTGTAGCACTGCCTGGATGAAGAGGAAAATTTCAATATACAGCTATTAATGCAAATATAATGCATATGTAGACACCCCAATCCACATAGATGGTGTATTTATGGTCTGTCCGGTATTGTTTTTTATGATTTTGGGCAAGAGCCATTGATCCCGTTAAAAGTAACTGTAATTCTCGGTAGACAATTCTTCATTTAAGTCCTTTTCGCACAGGACTAGTATTAGCAGTATTTCTAGCGTGATTTAAAAACACTACAGAAGCCCTTTCTGGCAAAAAAAATCTGAATTTAAACCCAAACTATGACTTTTTTCCGAACCTTGGCCAAGTTTTCTTGCAGAAAGCCAGACAAACAAGCAGTTAAACAAACTTTTCCAGTAGCTCAAATAGCTCTACTGTATCTGAGCATGTAAACAGAGTAAGTGGTTTTGGATGGAGCGGAGACCACAATTTTTGTTCCAGTACTGCTCACACCATGGGTTCAAAGCATACCTGAGCTTAATGTGTAAGCCAAATTTAAAATACACTACAGCTTTTTTCTTTCAACTGTTGACATAAGCATACACGCTTCCAGGTGCGTCTCTGTCAGCTACCCCTAAATCTGTGCGAAATTTATGCTCTTATGGGTTTTTTTTGCAAATATTGGTGATGCTTTTTGTGGTTGACGTCAGACAGTGGTGGTGTGTGGCTAAGAGTTAATCATCGGGATGAGGAAATCAATTCACCGGTGCTCTGTAGCACACACCCGCACATGATTTAAAGCCTGCCACTCCCCTCTAGTTGGTCAGAACTGAAGAAGCTTCTCAATGAGAGGCGAAAAGTCTTCAAGGAACTGAAACAAGTCCAGTTGCCAACAAAACTTCTAGCTAACCAGGTAACTTTGATGGTGCTTTTGGTATAACATCTGAACTCTGAACCAGTTACAGTGTTATTACACATGGCCAGACAGCTGGACTGCACCTACTGTGTCCTGTTGTGGATGACTGCTTAATGCTGTGCAGAAGTGGCAGCAAAGTGGAGTTACTGTCTGTGTTGCGTGAAGAAGAGGCTTTTCTTGTCTCATCTCTGACCTTAAGTAAACACATCATTCAAACCGTAGAGCTTGTGAATCACCTGCCAGGTTGGAGTCGATAACATCTACCTGCTGCAGTGTGCTTACTCACATCTTGATGAAGCAGGAAGCATTATGAGGATCTTTTTTTGATCTCTCAAGTGCCTAAACATAATCAAGACAGAGCTGCTGAGTTGGACACTTCACATGATACAGGTAGATGCCTCCAGGTAGATGAATAAATGCAGTATCTGTTGCACAGGGTGTTGGTGTTGGACGTTTTCTGGTTTCTGTTTGCAGTCTGAGTCGTACTTTTGAGCAGGTATACAGTCCTTGTTGGGAGCAAAAAAAAGGTAGTACACATTGGCCAAAATGCAATCTTGGAAAGCATCAGCTATTAACTTTAGCTTTTTTAAATTGTTCTGCATTCGTATGCAGATATCTGTTGAAGAAGCAGAAGAAGTCTTGCCCCGGACATTCACCAGCTACATCAGAACACCTGAAAATTGGTCATAATCCCCGAGGCTGAACTTAGACTTATAGCCAATGGGTTCAAAGGGTTGATTGCTGACGAGCTGCAAGACAGGCCACAGTAAGTGCAGATGCTGAACGTATGTCTTACTTATTTCCTCCTTCTAATCCCCTATGGGAAACAAGGCTTCAATGAGTTCTTTTCATTGCATTTGGTCCTTGGCAGCATGTTGCGCCTTGCCCCATGACAGGTTCATCTTTTCCAGCTCCTGTGTCACAGTTCCGCACTGGGTGATTTTTGGGCCACCAAGGTTTCCTTTTGTGTGTTGGTGTCCATTGTAAGGCAACTCTCATGATCCCATCCGGGTCCATTGTCAGCACATGATCTAGCTATCTCAAAAGTCTGTGGTTGATTTCTTTGGTGATGCTCTGGCTGCTTGTTTTTGTGTACAGTTGATGGTTGGAAATTTTGTTTGGCCAGAAAATATGGCATATTCGTCTGAGGCATCAGTTATGAAAGACTGTCTGAAAGCCAAACTGTTTGTCTGATATGGTAATGAGCAGCACAACAGCTCTGTAGGGACTATCTTGTGAGACTCCCAGAGTCCTATCGGCCACACAGATTCTCAGATGATTCTGCACTTGTCTAGTCTGTTAAAGATGGACAGGAGTACAGGGCCTTGGTGTCAGCTTTGTTGAGTGGTGCAGGGGAAATCACCTACACCTGTACTTGACCACAACCAAGGGTAGACTTCAATATAACAAGGACTGCTATTGGTCCCATTAACATTCTGGGAGAGTGGATGGGGATTGTGGACACAGGTACCTTAGAGTTCACCTTGACACCAGACTGGACTGGAAAATTCATCACCAAGTTTTTTTACAGGAAAGGACAGAGCAGACTCTACATCCTGAGGAAACTCTTTAATGCTTCCAACAAGATGTTTTAGATCCTCTATGAGTCTCTTGCAAGTGACCAAAACAAACTGATCAGAAGGGCCAACTCTGCTCTGAAAACTACCCTGGAGTTGTTAGAGGTGGTGGTGAAGAAGAGGATGCTCTTGTTGAGCATCAACACCTCACATCATCTTTATGACCCCCTGGTCGCAAAAGTGGAGCATCTATCTACCCATTCATAAATCCCAAACCCATGGGTATTGAAATGCTGCTTTAGTATATACAGAAATTACATATGGGTGTCATGTTAAGCTATCCACATACTTTGTTTTGGTTGTTCACATGGCACACAGCCTCCTTGATCCCTGGCTGTTGGAAAAGCCCATGAGCATAATTTAAAGGCTGCCCTGGATAATTAAGAGACAGGGACCTGGAGTGAAAACAAAATAGAGTTATAATTGTCCTTCTGCTTGAACTTAAGCTAAAAACTTCATTTCTGGTGTTTGTTTGGAATAAACTCTGGTGGGAAATCTTTTCTGCCGATGTGAAGCAATCAATCAAACCTTAGGAGGGAAAACAAAACAAACTCATCAGGGCTGTTTGTCTTGGGCTTGGTGAATATAATATTTTTAAGCTGAGAGCTGTTGTTGCATACAAGGGTTGTGAAGTTAATAAGCCATGGACATTTACTAGGAGGAGTGGGTTTAACGTAAGATGATTTTAAGTTGCGCTAAAGCATAAGTGCAGAATCCGGTGTTTTACAGTTTGAACAATATGTGACATTATTAGTCAGGTTCTTAGAGGTTCTGCTGGACAAGGTAAAAAATCCAGTAATCCTGTTTTTATATTGTGCTAATTGGTGCATATTCCAAAAGAAATGTCCAATGAATCAAATAAAGCTAAAGTAATTGCCACACTGAACCTCTCCATTAGGGGCCTCCGGTAAACTGGAATCTTTAGGTAGCTGATTCTTTTTGCCATTGGTATTTTACCTTGGAATGTGCATCTCAAGAATTTTGCATGTTTTGCATCTCATCCTCTTGGCAAAGCATCACAACGTCACAACCAAAGCAATCATAGTTAGCAAGTCTCACAAAATGGAATATGAATCACAGATGCAGAGGGATACCTAGAGTGTAAAATATAGACGTGGAAGTCCACTGTGAAGCAACAATATTTCACGACTTGGGATGAGAACATGTTGGGTTTTGGTGGCAAGTTGATGGAAATGCAGCAGTGCCTCATTAAAAAAACAATGGCATTATCTCGGCTAGAAAAGGAGGGGAGGCCTAGATAAAAAACATCAACGTTTGGCAGCTGAAAAGCTGATAGAAACACAACGACATGGGATGAGAACATGTTAGATAATACCGCTGTGCCTTGTTGTAGTGGCATTTGCAAGAATCCACTGTACAACAAGGAAAACATTTGAGGAGCAGAGATTGACATGACTGAAAGCTGCATCAGAGATTCTTCAGCTCTTATTGGTTGTTGTTAACGTGGTGGATTCTTGTAAATGCCATTAGGAGCACTAGGAGGAGGCAAAGGATAATGATTCTTTTTGCAGATTATCTCTCTCATGCAGTACAGGATAAAGAGACAAATTTCATCAAATATGACAAAAAAATGTAATAATGGTTACCAACTGTAGTTTTAAATTAACATTCAGACAACATTAGGTGTTTACCTTTGACTGCCATTTGTCTGTCAAAACTGTGAAGTTGGCAGGTGCAGCTGACGCAATGACTCATTTTCCCAAACAGAAAGGACACCAGAGGTTGGTAGGGATGATGTGGGAGTTACTATGACTTAGCTTCCATAGCAGTGATCCCATTTAGTTCCTTCTTTACCATTTAATGAGATTAAGGGGAGTTTAATCACCTTTTAATCTGCTTGGGTTTCTCTTATTTAGCTGCTGGGTGGCACCACCAATCATCTCTGTGTGATGCCAGTCCACTCCCCAAAATCCCCGCCTTCATAAGATGCCATGGTAAATCAGCTGCTGTGTTTATCCAGTGAACTTGCATTCATCACGAAGCCTTTTAAAGACACTCATAATGAGTCTTTGCAGTGCTGTTGGCTAGAGAGAGGTATGTGCTCAGGCTATTGTATTAACACAGGTTAAATAGCAGCAGCCAGAGAGGAGGATATCAAGCTGCACAGTCATTCGCCTAATAGACTCGTGTTTTTTTATGTCTGAGTAACTCCAGACATTAGAAAAAGGCACGTGGGTGGCACTACCTAAAGGGCTCCATCCTTTGGGCAAGGCATTCATGCCCCGTGGCTAGGATTGAATAACAGAACCTAATTTAGCTTGAAGTGACTCCTGACGCAGAGCGAGTGTGACAAAATAAAGGGCCGTATCTAACACTTTCTGACACCCTGAATGATGCATACATCTTGAGCTGCAGTGAGTAAATGTTTCTGAGTAAATTATTATAATTAAAGGCCAGCCATTTATGTAATGATGCTATTTGATTTCTCTCAGCCTGAACAGATTTTGCAAAAAGAAAATGCAACACTGTTAGTGGTTAGCTGAATAGATAGTAGAAATATAAAATAAATAAGACCCCATCTACACCTTGTCCCTTCATGCATCTTAGATATGCTAAGTCTACATAAATACATTCAAGCTGCATTCAAGACTGATGGTAGTCCAGGACGCATTCTAATCGGATGTTGTCAAGGTGCTTGTGCATCCGTCTCTCCAAGTATGTTCAAAAACTGAAGGGTCTATACACAGATTACAAAATGAAATTCGAGGACTTGCTAGTTCTTTTTACGGCACTTTTTTTTTCTTTTTCAAGGACTTCACTCAAAGCAAAGAAGTACACATACAAGAGAAAGGAAAAAATCATATTTAGTTTCCAGTGTAGCCATTACAGAAAAACACTGCTTTTGAAAGACAAAAACAAATGCTGATTACCCCTTTAGAATGCAGTTATGTTCCTAACACACACAAAATATTGTAATGATGGTTTTCTACTTTAAATGCACTCATAAATCATTAGCTTTTTGTTTATTTATTTATTTATTTATTTATTTTGTTTGGGATGACTTATTATGTTTTTTTTTCTTTCCATTCCAATGAATGAAGAATATTTACACAGAAATCGCCTAAGAGTAAAAATGGTCTTGATAGATGTTCTTTCAACCAAACAAATGTGATTCTTTTAATGAATAATTAACTAATATCAATAACTAAGTGATGCTTTAAAAAAAGAATTACATATATATATTTTTAATCACTTTTTAAGCCATTGTGGCTTATAATATCCCTAATTTCAGAAGTATTTTCTGAAAACAGGATGTGGAAAAGATTAATATTCTGTGAACATAAGCAATAAAATGAATTATAACATGATTGTATCATTTCAATGAGCAAACATGTTTTTTTCAATCCTGACTAAAAGCTATAAATCTTTCATATGATTTTTTTTTTACATTTACAAGTAATATAATGTTTTGTATTTACTTGAAAAGCTGTTTAAACACAAATTATGTATATGATTAAAAGACTGAAACATGCCTTGCTCTCTTTTATTTCCTCATGGTCGGCCATGCTTGTTAAAAAGGGGGGCGTGGCTCAACTGCAGTCCACTTTAGATGATGTGGAACTCTGTGATTGGCTTTTAGACATCTCCTCAAATAAGTCTGTGCATTTAGGTTGAGTAAAATGACAGTAATCATAGATCTAGACATCCTAGAAAAGTGATGTCCTTTGGAATGAATGGGGGATCTGAATGGCTTAAGCCATATTAAGTTAAGTTGTGCCAACAAAGTGCTACTAATTTAGCTAGGGTTTTAAGAGTGGGCTGAAGTTAAAATAAACCACAATGTTGGGTGGAGTATTGCTCATCCAGTGTGTAGGCTGGTCCAGATGCTCTTTAGATCAGAATGAAGGTTGGCGTTGTTTGACAAAAGCCTATAAATATCAACTTCCAGCCATGTTCGTAATATTTTATGCATGTCCCATGTGGTTAAAGAGACAGCCTCAAACAAGGTCATGTTAAACCAAATTTGACGTGTCCTCAAAGGCTTTCCAATTTAACATAAAGTTTGTATTTCTTTTCTTTTTGGCCATAGCTGCACACACGGTCCTATCCAAGAAAGTGGAGTTGTGACAAAGGAAACGTTAGTGAAGTTGATTCTAAAGGTGAAATGCAAAACACATTCAAATATGATTTCTGGCTACTCTAAAACTTGCAGCTAATAAATAATACAAGAGGAAGATGATGATTTCCATCCAGCTCTGTTATTGTTCTTGCAGTAACAAAAGAGGATATGGTGTGTTTTTTCACTAAATCGAACAAGGGCATGGAGTGGAGAGACTGCCATTTTCTAACAACAGATGAAGAGTATGGATGAGGGGAAATGTATGCCAGCCCGTCTGATGATCTTCCAAAATGGGTGACCACTTTAATTAAAAAGTGCTCTCCCATTTATTCATCATGTTGAAAAAGCAATCCATCACTTTAGAAAAGCCATGAGCAGTTACAGGACAATTATCTGGGTGTCATTTGTGTCACTTTATGAGAAATGTTGGTTTTTTTTTTCTTTATTCTTTGCTATTTTTTGGGTATGTTCTGCAGTAATATATAGGCCAAGAGATCCAGTAGTATACGTCCAATTCCTGTGCCTTGCTGTGGTTTGAGGCTTTATGGTTGAAGCTGTGGCTGCTGCTGTGACTGTTAATATGACTTAGGACATGGATATAACTTGCTTTGCTTGGGGGCCACTTTTGCAAAATGACAGAAGGACAGGAGCCAGTCGCAGCAGCCCAATACATGTTTCTAGGATTTTAGGACACTTCTAGAATTTTTGGATGTTTGTAGGATAATGGGACATTTGTAGGATTTTGGGATGTTTCTAGATTTTTAGGATTTTAGGAAGTTTCTAGGATTTTAGCACATTTCTAGAATTTTAGGACATTCCTATAAGGATAGAGGTTTCTAGGATTCTACTACATTCCTTAGATTTTAGGAGGTTTCTGGAATTTTAGTACATTTCTGGGATTTAGGACATTTCTAGGATTTCAGGAATTTTCAGGGACTTTAGGATATTTCTAGGATTTTAGGACATTAGGGGCTTAGCTAGGACCTCTGTCGGGGTGCTGAGAGTCCTCCATTGGCACTTGTTTTGATAAACAGGCACTATTTTGATGCTATTTCATGCACTCTAGTACCTTATGTATACTTGAAGTACTAAAACAATTCCCAGTGTAAATCATTATATTTTTATTGAGAATTAGAAAATGGTTGAGGGGCCATCTGGCACCCTATCTGGGACCAGATTTGACTCATAGGACGTAACTCTTTGGCTTAGGATAAGTCTACAACTGCAGCTTTTACTGCGGTTATTCTCTACAGCTCCTAATGTACTGATGTTAGCCAAGAAAACGCCATAAATCCAGACACAGAACACCCTACACCTCTATAAGACATGGCAGTTGTGTTGCCAAGACACCAGATGAGTCAAAGAGCAGCTTCACAACAATGTTTAGCCAGCCATCTATCATGTCAGTTGACTGCACACCCATATCCCCTGCATGTAGTTAGTGTCACACCCATTAAAAACGTATTTGTGACAGCCATAATCATAACAACCATGTGCAGCTGCTGCCATGCCTACATGACAGCAGCTGCACAGAGGAAATGCAAAATGTATGGCAAAGTGATGCAAAGTATTGCAAGGGAATATGCGATAATGCACTAGTAGTTCAGGACCTTGGGGGGGACTAAAAACAAATGCTCACATCACTTATTGATAATTTCCCTTTAAACAACCACAAAATCAGAATCAGAATCAGAATCAGAATGCTTTTATTTGTCATTGCATAAAAAATACAATGAAATTGGAGCACTGCTCAAGTACGGTGCTTCATTTCAACGCACAGTAAAAAAACGCATCCACACCATCAAAACAAATCCACATACATACACACAGAAGACAAACACATTTACACAACAATAAATTAAGATAAAGTGACATGTTCATGTAGATAAAGTGACATGGTTCGTGTTGATGATGTGGTGTGACCTGCATAATTAGAGTTTAGCTTCATTTAAAGGAGTTATTGCAGTTGGAAAGAAGCTGTTCCTCAGTCTGCTAGTCCTTGTTTTCAGACATCTGTAGCGTCTGCCTAAGGGTAACAGTTCAAAAAAGAGTGTCCAGGGTGGGAACAGTCCTGAGTGATTTTTGTGGCTCTAGAGAGTATCCTTAAGTTTGCAATTTCCTCTAGGGAGGGAAGAGCACAGACAATAATTTTTTGTGCTGTGTTGATCACTCTCTGTATAGCTTTTTTAACCGCTGCAGAGTATCCAGAATACCACACAGTCACACAGTATGTAAGGATGCTCTCTATGGTGGAGCAGTACGAAAATTTTAAGCTAAGTCTGACATAGTGACATAAGAATATAACACGACTCAAAATGATTCACTCACAACTACTATTGTGATCAACTTTCACTTCCACTTTCATTTTTACCTTGATACTAAATGATATAAATAAATGTAATAATTGATCTCTGCATTTAGATAGGTCAAGACTGTCCACTGTGGCAAAGACTCAAACTGTCCTTCATGGTCCTGAACTGGCTCAAAACTTGTTGAATCTTCAATGACAGAGAAAAACTTTGCTTCATGAAGCAGTAATTTGCCTATTTTCTTACTCCCATTAACTTTTCATATGCTGTTTACGGTAGATACAAAAAAATTGCCTCTACCACTCTGACCATAGGTTTGAGTGTGTTATACTTCACACACTCAAAACACATAATCATCCTTTATTAATGAAAGACTTATTACCTTGTGAGGGCATACATATTACCATTCAGTAAGCATAAACACAAATAAATTTATGTAATGACAGAGGAACAGATGAATACAAGAGTGAGCAATTAGTGGCTTACTGAAAGAGGATAAATCAGATGAACAGTGAATGATATATTTGGCAAGATGGATCAATTTATTATCAAAGGAGAGCACCAAAGGGGGAAGAAAACATTTACCTGTTAAATTACTTCGAGCACCTTCAGCAGCTGAAAGATTTCTGTGAGGTAGTACTGACTACTGAAACCAAACCTCACTTCTAATTAAACATTCCCTAATCACTCTTATGCTAGAGCATCAACCTGATCACAAAAAAGTAAAGTTTCACCCAGTCAGATTAATTGATGAAGTGGAAGTTGCACTGTAGGGGTAAGGGAGGCAGATGATACAGTGTCAACTCTCGCAAGGCTTACCCCAGGAGCTCCTCCGATGCGATTAATCCCAAGGAGTGGCTTGGCCGTTTTCTCTCTCCCTCAACAGACAGCAGAGTGATAGAGTGTGCTGAGCTGAGACAAAAGACGGCCCTGTGATTGTAGTTTTGTCTGTTGATTGTGATTTCAGAATTTCATTAACTTCGTTGCTTTTTTTGTGTGTTAGAACATAGGAAAAACGCAGATTTGAGAAGTTTCAAGCTGGTGGCTGCAACTTAGAACTGCTTAGCAAGGTTTGCTAGATGTTCTTCTTGCTATAATATTTGTACAGACAGTAGATTTAGTCCAAAACATTAACTCACATGAATAGTAAAAAAGTCCAACTTTCTCACTCATTCGCCATGACTCAGTCTATGCTGTGCCATGTAACCAAAGTTGAGGAAAACAGCAAGTTCTGTTAGTGTGGCAAAATTAGTCTCAGTTATAGCTTACTGCCTTGCCAGAACTTCACCTTGAAAGTCCTTTTCTAACCAAGTACAGTGTCTGATGCACTTGAGGTTTTGTGGCAAGGAGACAGTTGAGTAGTCCCGTCTGCCTCAAACAATACAGTTTTCCAGATTTCTGGTGTGGGAGAGGATCTGACAAATGTCCTGATTAGTAGTTCAATTGGTCCCAAAGATCGATTCATGCTCCTGCAGAATCCTTAAACCATACTCTTGCACAGCTACACTGTCAGTTTCATTTCCCAGTGCACTACTTGGACTAAAGACACAACTTTTCTCAACCCTTATTGTCTTCTCCACACCATTATCTTTCTGCTTCACTGTGTCCCTTACATGATTTTTCTTCCCCAAAGTTTATCTCCCACTTTCCCTTCGACACCTGTGGAATCATTGACCATATGACCACAAAGTGTCCATGGACAAAGGCTCAGCACAGTTGGCAAATGTAGGTCTGGTAAAATTTCCCAACCTCCATTAAAGAGTAGTGCACATCCACTTCCCGGAGATTCTCTACGGAACACAACAAGGCTAAGTTCTGGCCTCCCATTCTAAAACCATGGCCATTAAAATGGATTTGGACCCCCTTTTATGACTAGGGCAGCTATCTGTCTTCTGGGAAACATTTTGGAGTGTGTCTGTGGGAAAAATATGCCCAGTTACAAAAAAAAAATTATAAGGTCAGGCACTGACGTTGGACAAGAAGGCCTGGCACAAATTGGCATTCAAATTCCTCCCAAAGGTCTTCAGTGGGGATTGAGGACATGGCTCTGTGCAGGCCTTCACACCACAGCCTGGTCCTTATGGACCTTGCTTTGTGCACAGGGCACAGTCATGCCACAACAGCAAAGGGCCTTCCTCAAACTGTCAAATGTCTTCCTTATCATGAGGACCCTTCACTGGAGGTAAATAACCAAACCCAAACACTGAAAAGCAGCTCTAAAACATAATCCCTCCCCCACCAAACTTTGAAGTAGTACTCCTCTGGCATCTGTCAAACCCAGAATTGTCCATCAGACTATCAGATAGTTCAGTTTGATTCATCATTCCAAAGAATATGTTTCCTGCTCAGGAAGTCAAGTTGCACCATTTAAGCCGACGCTTGGCATTGCCAAGACATTCTCGTCCCAAGTCGTCATATATGGCCATATGCATTCAGCTTCATTGTTTTCATTATTTTGATTAATTTCCTGTTTTATTCTGTTATTCACCTCTCCTCTCATTGCAGATCCCCACTTCCTGCCCTCATGTGTTTCCCTCTTCTGTTATTGTCAGACCCACCCTAATGTGTTTCACCTGTGTCCAATTATTCCTGCCTCCCTTGTGCATTTAGTCTGTGTGCTCCCTGCTCCCTGTTTGTTTTTGTTCCTTGTGTCAGGTGTTCCAGCATTTTCATAGTCTGTCTTCCTGTTTTTTTTTTAATCCTTGCTTATATTTTTGACCTTGTTTGTTGTCAATGTATTGCCTGCCTGTGTGCCATACCCTTTTTTTGACATAAAGACACTGCAAGTTTCCATTAACGCTTAAATTGCGCAAATTGAAATTGCGAATACAAACATACATTCATACATTTATCGCAAAAAAGTTTTTACACTCACATGAGGTGGTATTTCATGCAATTCAAAAAAGGCATATTTTGCAAAACTGCAATGGAAACAACTTTTACACTTTTATAGCTCATATGATGTGCAACACCAGGTGGCTGGAATGCAACTTTATGGATGCCAACCACCACTAAACCCAAAGAAGAAGAAAAAGTGCAACAAAGTCACATGACATTCTACAAAACATGGCTCAGTATGTGTGGATGGAGGAAGAGACAGAGGACTTCTCAACTCTTATACAAGACAAAGAAATTACTGTGATATTAGATTGGCTTTATTGAGTGGCTGTAATTGAAATAAACCTGTCAATATTATGGACATCCATTGCTAGCATCTTGGAATGTTATCATGAGAGGAAAGTTGCGTAACATAGCAAGAGAAGTTGCATAATATTACTCAATGAAAACACAGTCATCTCACAATTGTGTTTTCTCAAACTTTTGAAAATATCACTGAAGTTTTGCACAAATCTGTAAAACCCAGCTACTGTCCTGGTCCAGTGCATCCCCTACAGACACTAAAGGCTGCCTTGTTGCATCGGTATCAGATGCTAAGGCCTACGGACCAAGCACCAGTGTAGTATTTAAAAAAGTTAGAAGTAAGAATGAATTGGGCTATAACACCTGAACTCAATTATTCATATAGGGCCTTTTTTTTTTAAATAAATCTGCTTTGCTCAATGAGAAGCAGCACTTACAGGGCCCTCCCCTTTGTCTCTTCTTTCAAAGTTCTGGCAGAACCACTTTCCAATGTGGCCAGGCTGTTATGCATGTTTCAACAAAAGCAGTCGTTTCCTAGAAAATCCATTACCACTTCTTATTGCATTGCATATCTATGTTTGCTTCACCTTGCAGGATGACCTACTTACAGTGGTTATGTGAACATGCAGACTTATTTACAGCGGTATCTGGTTCACTTGTGCAATCCAAGAAATCCAACACTGTTGTCTGCTTATCCGATTATATGTAACATGAGTCATTTGATGTCAAACATACAGATGAAAGGAAAGCTAAAGGAAATAGAGGAGGAAACTTTGGGAGACTGTTCACAAACTGAGAGGAGTCTGATCAGTGAGAGGAAAATGTTTTGTCTACAGCACTAAAGGATTCACTTTGTTAACAATAGGGTTAATGTTCATGCCTGCTCCAGTTGTCATGGAACTTCATTTAGTAAGCAACAGGTTACCATAGCCAATAAGAGTGTGAAAGTAAAATTATAGAATAAGGCTCAACTTGTGAGGAAAGCTTTTATTTTTAATGGTATGGACCAACCACATCATTTTCTGGCAAACTTTAGATCTGAAGGATTTATTTTTGTAATGACATTTATCATCCTAAGCAGGTCCCCAAATTATGTATTTCAGTCAAGTTCTGCAGCAGTAAAACCCTGAAATTAGCTGATACAGGGCCATTGCTCGATGAAATCAATTACATTTACAGCCTCTGTGCTATGTTGTGACCTTGTCCTTTCATATTAGAATAAAAATAATGTGTCTGGTTTCACAGAAAACTGCTGCCAGACGATCTTGTTTTGGAGATAACTTGATCACTGCAGCAACAATGTCTTGCCCTCAGCTAAGCTAACTTTGGATTGTTAATGAGGTCGAAAAGCTCACAGAGTTAAACCTCCTGAAAAAAGTATGAATCTATTTGACAGCCAGCAGACCTTGGCACCCTTCTTTTATCATCACAGTAACTGATTCGGCCTGCAGGTTCGCAGGTAACAAGGCCACTCCGTGTCAGTTTCTGATCGAGAGGTCGCTGTTTATAGAGCCGGGCCTGCCAGGCAGCTCGACTGACAGACACAGCACGCTGTTGTGGTCTCAATAATTCAGATGGATTTGCCCTGGAGTACATCTGCACTCCCCCCACACACACATACACACACAAGCCTCTCTCAAGGTTTCAATATATTTCCCCTTGCTTTTCACTCTGCATGTGATGCAGAATGATTCCAGCAGCATTCTATATTCTATGAAATTGCAGTTTTGCATTGCAAATATAAGTAAGATCTCAGCTGACAAGTGTCTGTGCTCAGAGTGGCGGGGACCAGGCAATCTATTTTCATCAGCATGAAGAGGGGGGGTCAATCCAGTCCAGAACAGCTTCAAAACAAACCTGCTGAACTTTGGATTTTTTTGGAAGAGTGAACCTCAGAAACAAATGTTACAATAAACCTAACCATGGTTTTGGATCTACTATAACTTTACTATAACTCTCATCTGTGCCTTTTTAAACACATTTCAGGGATTTAACCCTTTGGAACCTGAGCAAATTGGCTTAATTTCTTTTAAAAACATGGGAAGAAGGCAGTGACCGACAAAAGAAGAAATGACCCCAAGTTAGTTGAACTTGTAAAAAGCACAAGAAAACTAGAAAAGAAGAAATAAAGTTAACAAAAAAAAAATGGAAAACACCTGGAAAAATAAAATATATGTATGCATGATTATTTGCAATTTATGGAACATTTCTTACCAAGTTTCGCCTTTTTTCCATGTTTTTTAAAAAAAATCAGGACAAATTCAAAATTCAAAGGTTTAAATACTTGTGAAAACTGTCAGAAAGCAGCACAAGAAAAGTGATGCTCTCCAGATTTCAGGTGGTTAATGATTAGTATTGATACGATACGATACGATGCGATGTGATACGATACGATACGATACAATATATTTTACTGTCACAGTTTGGGAAATTTGTCTTGGAATTAATGCTGCACAGATAATGCCCCCACAGTTACAATAAAAACGATAATCACAAAATTACATTAAAAAACAATATTATTACAACTTGGGTAATGTTTGCAGTTTCATCATTCCTATCAATTAATAACATTTTATTCATCAAAGTAAATACTGAGCTCTGGGAACACGTCAACATCACTACAACAGAGTCCAAAAAGAATAAATACAAGTGCAAATGCTGTCAGGCAGGTTGTAAACAAGCCAGCTCGCAAAATGATCAAACAAAGGGTGTGTGTGTGTGTGTACCAGGTCTTCCCTGGCATGTGCTGTGGCCAGGAAAAACCCCACAGCTTCAACTCTTACAAAAGCACTCGCTGCCTTTTTCTAACAGTGTACAGCATGTACAAGGCTTACAACTAAAAGTGTACTGTTGCACACAATTTTGAGCTTCTCTAGCTCTCCCGCCTTCCCTGACCCTCCAGGACAGGAGTGGGGTGTCTGTCAGGCCCACATGGTTACAGTGAGGTTGCCAGTTGACATCTCGTCTCTGTGCTGATCACATAATGTGGCTTTCAGCAGCCCAATCTCATTCTGATCTATTAACATCTCATCCCAAGTCGTCACACGTTGCCGCGTTGTAGTGAACCTCCGTGCCTTTATATTATGCTCTAGATACCCTTCTGCGTCTTCTGCGTCTGCTGTTGATGTTCCAGGATGTCGCTACCCAAATCTCAACACAAGCACATAATGGGATGACGCTGCACATGGTGATGTTTAGGAAACAGCAGTACATAGCCACCAACACAGGGACATCAAAAAATGCACATACTGGCACAGATGTTTAGGATTTGAGGGTTTCATTGGCCCATTCTCATTCTGACCTCAGAACTTCTCATCATAAGTTGTGACGTGTTGTACAGGATTTGTTGGACCCATCCACCACAGCTCCCACCCGACCTATAGGCACCCTCATTACCAGAAGCGTTTCAACCTGATGTTGTCCTGCTGTGTTTCATGTGGATGCGATAGGTTCCATCCAGCCACATTCTCAAGTGACGCTGTCCATGCGTCTTTTTCTGATTCTGATTCTGATTCATACAGATGTGAAAGGTGCCGTCCAGACCGCCCAATGTATAATGTATAATAACACTGCAACCGATTCTGTCCGGTCGCATTCTCACCCAACACCATCCAGCAGCATTTTATGCATACATGAAAGGTTCCTTTCAGCGTTGCTATCTTTCCGCAAACATACTGGCAAAGTACATCACGAATTTGAAATGAGAACCGTCTGACAATAACTCTCATCTGTCCCTCTATGAAACACAATACAGACATTTCATTCATAGTATTAAGCTATAAGCTGATATAAGGACAAATATGATTATCTCAACTTGGGTTATATTTGTGGTTTCATCATTCCTATCAATTAATAACATTTTATTCATCAAAGTAAACACTGAGCTCTGGGAACACATCAACATCACTACAACAGAGTCCAAAAGGAATAAATACAAGTGCAAATGCTGTCAGACAGGTTGTAAACAAGCCAGCTGGCAAAATGATCAAATAAAGAGTGCATGTGTACCAAGTCTTCCCTGGCATGTGTTGTGGCCAGGAAAAACACCACAGCTTCAACTCTTACAACAGCACTTACCATCTACAACTTTGTCCCAGGAGACTCCTGTTTTTTATTGCTCTTGCCTGGTTTCCTTCCAGGGTCACAGCTCTCCTATATTTCTCCCAATTTCTGACAAACTTTCACAATTGTTTTCCTTTTCACCACCTGTTTCTGAATCTGTATAGGCCTTACAGCTCCAAAAGTGTACCGTTTCTGTCCCTTTGTTTGGTTTGGTTAAATTGGAGCAAGAGGAAAGGGATGGGTTAGGATCAGGGTAGAAATGTTGGGCCAAAAGAGGGCCATTGCTTTGCCATCCTCGGATTTCCAAATTCACTTCTCATGGTATTTTTTTAGGGTTGAGGTCACTTTGCCAGTTGTTGGTTTGGCATCTTCTTGAAAGTGCTTCAATTATTTTTGGACCAAGACCTTTCTTTTAATAAGAGTGTGATTTTGAAAACTGGTGAACGCATTGACTAGGCCTTTGTAGGTAAAGTTTGTAGGTAAACTTCTTTATTTGAAGATAAGTGATAAAAGTAATTGCACCCATTGCTTAAAATTCTCTATTGCATAGCAAAACTGTATGCACACAGCACGTTCTCATCCCAAGTTGTTACATATCGCTGCTTTGTCAGCTGACCTTTGCAACTACCTTTTACTGTCACGGTTCCTGCCTCTCATCCACCTCCTGCCACTCTGCCAGTGTTTTTCCACTCACCCTCTCTACCGGCTAGCCACGCCTACCTCCTCTGCCACCTCGTCTCACTCACCTCTCAGCTGCAGCCTATCAGCAATCAGTGCCTGATAAAAGCCTCCTCAACACACACACACGTCGCCAGATCGTTCTTTCGCAGCATGCAAGACTTTCCAGCGTTTACCTGCCTGATCACACGAAGCCGACCCTGCCTGTCCCCGACCTGCTCTACAAGCCTGCTCCCTGGAGAACCTACCTGCCTTCTGTTCCTGACCACGTGCTCTGCTTCGGCGTTCCTGATCCACTTCGCTGGTTACGAGACCTCCGCCTGTCCCCGACGACCCTTCTGCCTGCTCCCCATCGGCACTGCTGCGTTTCCGGACTGCTCCATGACTCTGAGAATCTCCGCCTGTCCCCGGCGATGTCCTTCTGCCTGCTCCCCATCGGCACCGCTGCATTCTGGACTGCTCCGCCGGCTACGAAATCTCCGCCTGTCCCCGACCACTCTTCTGCTCTCTCCTCGACGGCACCCCCACACGTGTCGCCGATCCAGCAGACGACGGGATTTCCTCCTCGAAGGCGTCGAGTGCAGTAAGCTCCGTTTCTTCCCAACGTTTATGCACCAGAGACTCTGTTTGGGCGTTCCGCTCGAAGAACGGACTATTGCCATTACTGTTTCACCAGCATTGGTGCATTTTCTGTGTTGGTTTAAATAAGCGTCATTACCAACTAGAACTGTTAATCGGTGTACTGCATCTGGGTCTACACCTCACCGTTACAGTGCACGATCTGGCCAAATATGGACCCAGCAGAAAACACCGCTCTTCAGTCTCGTCTTGCCAGCGTGGAAGGAATGTTGCAGCAACACGAGGGGCTCAGCTCACTTCCAACGCTGAAGCTCGCCAATCGGCATCAGCGCTGGAGCGAGCGCTAACCCAGTTAGCCACCCAGGTACAACAAATGGCTACCACCCTGACTCATCACACCCCTCCTGCTCCAGCTCCTGCTCCACCGCAGATGCTAACTCCTAACCCTGTATCCGAGCCCCGGGTGGGGGCCCCTGAACGCTATGCCGGGGATCCTGAGGGCTGCGGCCCGTTTCTAACAAACTGTTCAATCCTGTTTGCTCTGCAGCCACACACCTTCGCCACAGAGGGAGCCAGAGTGGCCTTTGCCATAAACCATCTCACCGGCAGAGCACGTTTATGGGGAACTGCGGAGTGGGGGAGAGGCACACCAGCCTGTGCCTCCTTTCAGGCTTTCGCGGAGGAATTGCGTAAGGTTTTCGGGCCCATCTCAGCGGGACCTGACGCCAGCGGAAGCCTCCTGAGTCAGAGAGACAAAGGGAACCCGAACAGTCGCAGACTTTGCCATTGACTTTAGAACCAAGCCCGGTTGAGCGACTGGAACTCGGCGGCCCAGTGTGACGCCTTTCCTCAGCGGTTGGCTCCCTACATAAAAGACGAGTTGGTGTTCGACCTCCCTGGTTCATTAGATGGGCTCATTGAATTGACCACGAGGTTGGACAGGCGGATCCAGGCCAGAAGGAGAGAGCGGAGTCTGGAGGAGCCAATCATCGGGCTCCCAACCACCAGAATGGGATACCCGCTGCTTCTGCTCCCCTGCCCGATCACCCCTCGGGAGCAGAACCCATGCAGGTGGGCCGCACCAATCTGACACCTGAGAGCGAGAGAGGCGCCCGTGAGGGAACCTCTGTTCGTACTGTGCAGCCAGGGCGGCCATTTTGTCTCTCGGTGTCCGGTAAAGGGAGGGCTCAGCAGAAGACAGGGGCATTCTGCTGAGCCGATCCATGAACTCTACTCCTGATCAACGGCCCCTGTTTCACGTCCAACTTCAACTGACGAGAGGATCTCACACCCTCAGCGTTTGTTGACTCTGGAGCGGCGATCAACCTCATGGATGAGGAGCTCGCCCGGCAGCTGGAGATCAAGTTGGACCCTCTTCCTCATCCCATCCCGGCTAGTGCGCTGGATGGCCATCTCCTGGGGAGGGTGACACACCAGACTACTCCCATCTCGATGCTTCTGTCTGGTGCGCACCTAGGGGCAATCAGGTTTCACATTCTGAGATCTCCACGCATTCCCCTGATCCTCGGTTATCCCTGCTTCGCCATAACCCCCATCGACTGGTCCACGGGTCCATTTTGGATTGGAGCCCTCCTGTCACCAGGTCTGCCCTACGACAAGAAATCACGCCTGCCGCCTGCCAGTTCCTGTTCCACTCCCTGACCTCTCTAAGGTGCCTCCTGAGCATCATGATTTCCGGAGGTGTTCAATGAGGGAGCCACGTCATTGCCTCCGCATCGACCCTACGACTGTGCCATGACCTCCTGCCCGGCTCTGTTCCTCCCAAGGGGCGTCTGTACTCCTTGTCAGCACCAGAGAGAGAGCGATGGACACATGCATCGGGGCAGCCCTGGCTTCCGGCATCATTCGTCCCCTCCTCGTCGCCCGCGGTGCTGGTTTCTTCTTCCGTTAGGTAAGAAGGATGGTTCCTGAGACCCTGCATCGACTACCGGGGTTTGAATGACATTACTATAAGAACCGCTATCCTCTACCCCTCATTGCTTCTGCTTTTGAACTGCTCAGGGGTCCACCATTTACACCAAGCTAGATCTCCATAGCATAATCACCTGGTTCGGATCCGTGAGGGGACTGAATGGAAGACAACATTTAATACCCCACAGGACATTATGAATACCTAGTGATGCCTTCGGGCTCACCAATGCCCGCAGTTTTCCAGGCTCTCATCAATGATGTTCTCAAGAGACTTCCTCAACAAATTTGTGACCGTGTACCTGGATGATATCCTGATCTTCTCTCGCTTTCAGAAGCAAGAACACAAACACCACGTCAGACAGTCCTGCAACGGTTGTTAAAGAATTCCCTCTTCGTGGAAAGCTGAGAAGTGCAGTTCCACGCCTCCTCAGTTCCCCTTCTTGGCTACATCATTGGTCCTAATCATGGAGATGGACCCTGCCAAAATCTCGGCGGTTACCTCCTGGCGGTCCCTGACTCCCACAAACAGCTGCAACGGTTCCTGAGGGTTCGCCAACTTCTACAGGAGGTTCATCCGTGGCTACAGTGCGGTGGCAGCACCTCTCACTGCTCTCACCTCCTGCAAGGTTCCCTTCCGTTGGTCACCTGGCCGGAGGCAGCGTTCCAGCTCCTCAAGAGGCGCTTCAGCTCAGCTCCCATTCTCCTGATCCCGGATCGAGACAGTTCGTGGTGGAGGTGGACGCTTCCGATGTGGGTGTGGGGGCTGTCCTGTCGCAACGTTCTGCTGAGGACCAGAAGCTTCACCCCTGTGCTTACTTCTCCCGACGATTGTCACCGGCAGAGGGAACTATGACATTGGCAACGGGGCTATTGCCAGTGAAGTTGGCGTTGGAGGAATGGAGACATTGGCTGGAGGGCACCAAGACCCCTTCCTCGTCTGGACAGATCATAAGAACCTCAAGTACATCCGCTCAGCCAAGAGACTCAACTCCGCCGTAAGCCCGGTGGGCCCTGTTCTTCATAAGATTCACATTCACCCTGTCATACCGACCAGGTTCCGCAACATCAAGCCTGATGCCCTGTCTCGTCAGTTTCTATTAATTGGGGAGGAGGACCTCCCCAACCGGACAGTATTATTCCCCTTCTCGTCCTCCTGGCCGCCTCACCTGGGAGATCGAGGAGCGTGTAAAGGCTGCTGCGGAGGACCAGCGGGTCTAGCTTCGTGTCCCTGGACCGACTCTTAGATTCCCAGCGGTTAAGATCTGAGGTCCTGCAATGGGCTCACAGTTCTCGACTCACCTGCCACCCCGGGATCACACGGACCAGGGAGTTCCTACAGCGGTGGTTTTGGTGGGCCACCATGGATGAAGATACCACAGACTTTGTAAATGCCTGCCCTGTCTGCAATCAGAATAAAGCTCCTCGGGGAGCTCCTGCCGGCTATCTACAGCCACTACCTGTGCCTCATCGCCCATGGTCCCACATTTCTCTGGACTTTGTAACCGGTCTGCCACTGTCCGGGAGGCAACACCACTATCCTGACAGTGGTAGATGGTTCAATAAAATGGCCACTTTGTGCCTTTGCCCAAGCTCCCTCTGCCAAAAGAAACCAGCTGAGCTGCTCCCTAGAGCATGTGTTCCGGCTCCATGGTCTCCCTTCTGACGTGGTCTCTGATCGGGGTCCCCAGTTCACCTCTGCATTCTGCAGGGAGTTTAGCCGTCTCCTGGGTGCCTCCACCAGCCTGTCCTCCAGGTACCACCCGCAGTCAAATGGCCAGGCGAGAGAAAGAACCAACAGATGGAGACGGCTCTTCGTATGGCGTCAAAACACCCCACCTCCTGGGCTTCGCAACTGCTGTGGGTGGAGTATGCCCCACAACACCCTCACCAGCTCTGCCACTGGCCTGTCACGTTCAGTGCGCTTATGGGTTTCAACCCCCCCTGTTCCCGGCGCAAGAGAAAGAGACTGCTTACCCCTCTGTTGAAGCCTTCATCCGTCGTTGTAGCCGGACTTGGACTCAGGCCAGAGCCGCCCTGCTGGGAACTGCAGATCGGAACGCCAAGGCAGCCAATGTCGTCCGCGTTCGAGCTCCTCCTTACCTGGTGGGGCAAAAGGTGTGGCTGTCCACCCGGGATCTCCCCCTGAGGGTGGAATCCAAGAAATTGGCTCCCAAGTTTGTCGGGCCGTTTCCCATCGAAAGGGTGATCAATCCGGTGGCGGTCCGACTACGGCTGCCCCGTACTATGCGGATCCATCCCATCTTCCATGTCTCCAGACTCAAGCCTTTCAGAGACAGTCCCCTGCAGCCTGCCTCTCAGCCTCCCCCGCCTCCACGCCTCATTGATGGGGCTCCTGCTTACACGGTGCACCGCCTGCTCCGCTCTCATCGTCGTGGGAGGGGGCTCCAGTACCTGGTGGATTGGGAGAATACGGGCGGAGGAAGGCAGTCATGGGTCCCGGCTCGCCAAATCCCGGATGCTCGACTCATGGAGGACTTCCATCGTCTGCATCCGGACCAACCCTCCAGGCTCGCCTCGACCGGAGGGGACCCTGGTTCTGTTCCTCGTCCTGCCCCTGTGTCTGCACCATCTGAAGGTGACGCTGTGGTTTCTGCCCCGGAGGGGAACGGTTCCCTCTCGGAGGATGAGGGAGGTTTTTCAGACGTCTTTGAGGAATTCTAATACTGTTTCACCAGCATTGGTGCATTTTCTGTGTTGGTTTAAATAAACGTCATTACCAACTAGAACTGTTAATCGGTGTACTGCATCTGGGTCTACACCTCACCCGTTACATTTACATTCTTGGTATCCTCTTGTGTCTGCTGTTGACATTCTGGGAAACAGCAACCAACACCAAGATGTCAACAAAAGCATGGTTAGTATTGGATGGCGTGATTTAGGCAACAGAGGGACTTGGTCAGGTTGAGGCTAGAACATCTTGTTTTGGCTCTATATTTGTACTGCAAGCAAAACCGGGTTCCCCTGTGAAAGTTTGGAATTTGTTGGATGCATCCACCACCCCTCCACCCGCCTTATACAGATGCTCCAGTTCCTTATATGACGTAGTCCAATGGCGTATCATACTGCCACAACAGGGTCCATCTGGCACTGTTATCAACTGATGCCACCCATCCACATTTATTACTGCCGCATAAGGTGCTCTCTGGCCGATCAGTGGTGTATCATAACACTGCGAAAGGTTTTGTCCAGCCGTGTAACAAACTGACGCTGCCCAGCAATGTATCATACCACCAAGTAAGGTGGCTTTTGGCATCAATGTCTTATGCCGAAATCACTGAGTGGTGGTATTTGATGAGTTCAGAATGAGAAGACGCTAGCACATAATTTTGGTAAACGCAGTCGGTCAAAGCTGACAGAGGATGCTGGTCTGTATACTATAATGGATTTTTACAATGGACATTTTGAGTAATATCTCCATGGTCAACCTGTCTGATCATGTCAACATTTGTGTTGCTCAATCTTTTTTTCTGTTTTATAGATATCATTGGGCAGGTTTACATTAACCCTCAAACTGATCAAATTTGAATTGCAAATATGAAAGATGCATAATTGAAACACATCCATAAAAAACTGTTTATTGCAAAAAAGGTTTTTAAGCTTACATGAGTTGGTAGGTGATTTGAGAAAGTCATATTTCACACACACAAAAAATGCAATGGAAACACTTGTTTGGCTTTTCTAAGTCAAATGATGCTATGGCTATGGGCTTGTCAGTAGGAACTGGCTCCCTCAGGCATGATGCAACAGGCACTACAAGGGGTGTTATTGCATCGCATAAGTCTTCAAAAGTTGAACGGATCATCCAGAAGTTTTTAATCCACAATTCCTCTGTGAAATCGTGGGCTATCAGCTCCCAAAAAATCCCTCATATGTGGCCTCTCCCATGTATAAGAGGTTTGCCTTTCCATTATCACTCCATAACACGCCTACGTGTCCCTAGATTTGAAATAATGATGGCTAGTGCGGTGGCTGCAATAGAAATAAACCTGCTAATGTTTTGATCATCCATCACCATGCTTCTTGGAATGTTATCGCCAGATGTATACAGATTTACCTGCCTGCGATAATTTCTAATTTCATATAATAAATTAAAAAAAAAAAATTCCATTGTAGGGTGAATAAAATATGTCTCCTTGGATGCAGTTCTGACTATGACGGGTTAGACATATCAGGGACCCAAGCGCTGACACACGACACCAGATAAGAATTTTGGTGAATCAAGAGTGCAATATATTTACACTGATGTTTGAGCTGGGTGGGGGGAAGGTGAGTGAAGTCGGACCGTCCTTCGATCGTGATGTAAGGGGAAAAACTCCATGCGATCTCCATGTGTAACAAACAAACCAGTTCAAACCAAGGCGAGGATCCCTTCCATGAGTTGGTGAGTGCTCAGGTGAGCGTTAGGAGATGGTAGTGGGAAGCGAGCGGGCAGGCAGACAAGTGAGCGAGCGGGCAGGCAGACAAGTGAGCAAGTGGGCAGGCAGGCAGGCATGCAGATGGGCGAACACACTGACGGCTAGAACAGAAAGCAAGCAGCAGGGGCAACTCTGAGACAAGAGAAAAAAACACAAGGGAGTGAGCAACACAGGCAAAAACCGGAAAACTTGGAGACAACAGGTAAATACTGAGAGGCCGTCCGGAACATCTACGAGTAGGTCTGAAGCAACAGCCTAAGTACTCCACCAGCTCATCAGGAGACTGCCTGCACCTGTGGCCCAGCCTATGGGAAAAACAAACCACGCCCACACTCACACACACATAGGTTAGGGCACAGAAGGGTGTGCAGACAGGGAGAAACACAAAGAAGGAGGAGGAAGGGGGCTGCATAGCAGCCGATCATGACACTGACTTTGGCATGTTCAATATCCACCTTTTTTTCTACAACAGAGACACTGTTAGGAGTGGATATGCCCTGAGGTAAAGCTGTAATGAGACACAAGTCTAAAATGTTGACAGTATGAGAACCTCTGGGATGGAACTCTGCAATACACAACAACTCACTCCTTTGCATCTTTTTAATGTGTATGCACTGTATGTAGCATACTGTGAGGAAGGAATAGTGGGTGGATGCACATACAGTACTGTATGTACACAATCCCATATAGCTCAGGTGTTGAATAAATCAGCTGAGGTCAGCATTGCAGATCAGAGGTTTCTGCGTGGGCTAATGCTCAAAGTGAGCTTGAAAGAATGGTGCTCAGCCTCTATTTTAAGTCAAGGGGCGAAGATACAGGAAGCACACCATCTGCCTGCTGCATGGGCAGAGCCTTTGCTGGAGTGCTTGCAGTTTGGAGCCCTCTAGGGTATAATTACATTGGGAAAGTTTTGTGATATTTACTATTTTTTACCATCATTATTTCACAAGTTGGAGTTCTTGACAGCATGATGCTTACGCTATCTGCCAATCATGCACTAACGCTTCACACCCACGCATGAGGAAGGTATTTAAAGCCAATGTAGGTGCACTGAAAGAGGTGAAGAATCCAGGAAGAGCAGTGGTAAAGATGAGGGAAGAAGAAACAAGTGAGTGGATAGGTGGGGCAGTCAGGTGATAGGGGAAAGAGGTAAAATCCAAGTACATCTGGTTGATAAATGGATATTAGCAATGGAATGAGAACATGATTGAGACAGATGCAAGGTTACAGTAGCCTTTAACCCTTGACTAACAAAATTTAATCAGCTCATCCTTGAGTCCTGATAGACGTTTTTACCAAATTCAAGGAAATTTCAAGTATTTGTTGAGATTTCTCATTCACCAGATGAGACAGACAGACAGACAGCTCAAAAACCTAATGCACAAACTCAAAAACCAAGATGGATATGGCCAAAATGTTGAACTTTCAGGTTTTAAAACGACAGTCCACAAAGCAGTGGGTGACATCATGGTGGCTACGGCCACGTCTTTAATACAGTCTCTGGGAATTAAAAATACCAGGTAGAAAAAAGGGTAGTTATACACACAGATCGCGTAGGTGCAAAGCTTTCAAAAAAACTTGCATGAAGAAAAAAGGTAACACCTGCACACTTGCTCGATTCCACGCAAGTTTATTCAAGACAATGTTTCAATCCCACTTGGATCTTCGTCAGCTCAAATGTTTGAAAAGATGAAACCACAGCTATATATATATATGTAATGCACACCAATAGGCTGACCAGCTCTATGGTTGCAGATGTGGTTAACCATCTGAACCATTCAGGGTAGTTAAACAATTGACAATAAAAAATTAAATAGATTACATAAGAAATAGTACATTGAATGCATAGACAAAAAAGAGATGTCAAAGCCATAATACAGAAACAGCAAGTCTATCTCAGTCAATAAAAAACATAATATCAAAAATCTTAATATCACCATATATCTTTTTTTTATCAAAAACCTTAATATTAAAATCCTCATAAGTCAACATCACCTACATTCAGTATTGTATTAAATCAGGGTTAAGGGAGGAAACTCCAATATTAACAAAAACCTCTAAAAAGCAGAACATAGCAAGGTCCAATACAGGAAAAGATGTTTTAGTTTAGGTTCAAATGAAGGAAAAAGGGGGGAGGCATACATCCATAAAGGAGTAAAAATCTGAGATAGATAGATAGATAGATAGATAGATAGATAGATAGATAGATAGATAGATAGATAGATAGATAGATAGATAGATAGATAGATAGATAGATATCTATCTGGCGACCTGTCCAGAGTGTACCCCGCCTTCTGCCCGATGACAGCAGGGATTGGCATAAACCCTCCCCCAACCCTTGTAAGGACAAGCGGTTACAGAAAATAAATCAATGAATGAATAGATAGATAGATAGATGGATAGATAGATTTGTTTCTTGGTCGGTCAACTATTGGTGTGCATTATGTAGAAATATAGGTGAGGTTTCATCTTTTCAAACATTTGACATGATAAAGATCCAAGTGGGATCAAAACGTTGTGTTGAATAAACTTGTGTGGCATGGAGTAAATTAGTAATACCAGGCCAAACCAGTTTGGTTCGGATCAAGAGAACTCTTCTGTGTTTTCCTGTTTGGTTTGGTTTATTTAGGACGCTCTTTAATTCTGTCCAATCAGCTGGACTGAGGCTGCCTGTAAAAGTGGGTCTCTCTGTGCTCCCAAGCAGGCCATGGTAGAGTTCCTTGTCCACTGAAAGAGTATTTTAGCAGTCCATATAACTTTATTTATATCCCTGAGTTTGTTTGTAAATGTGTGAGTACAAAATACCAAAACTGAGAGGCAGTAATTCATCATTTCCTTGTTTGGTCCAGACCACACGAACCAAACAAGTGTGAAATTACCCTTAGTCATCAGTCTTGAGAGGTATTATGTAGACATCAGAAGTTAAAAGTTCCACATTACATCACATATCTGATGTCTTTATTAGGCAGAGCGATATGACTGTTGAAATATGATAATCTAGCTATCTGGCTATGATATGATTTTTCTTATTGAGTACTCCTGTCAAAGTTTAAATTAAAACTGCTTACACAATATTCTGTAGATTATTAAGGATATTGTTTCAGGAAACTTCTTTTAAACTGAAGTTTTCAAGGCTATGGGCATGACAAATGTAGTTCAGCTCTGTTGTATTTGGGTGGAGGAAGATATACTGGACAAACATTTTACAGTATGGCCAAAACTATTGGGACACCCTGTTTTCATATGATGTAGATTTAGTTTCTTAGTTCCTATGGAGGGAAATCTTAATGCTACAGCATACACTGATATTTTAGAAAGCAGTGCTTTTCCAACTTTGTGGCAACAGCATGTAAGCTCTTTAAAGAAATCGTTTTCCCAGTTTGGTTTGGAAAAACTTAACTAGTCTGCAAAAATACCTGACTGTAGCCCTATTCAACACCTGACTGTGAGTCACCCAACATCAGTGTTGCACCTCTGTATTTCTTTTGAGGCTGTATGGCAGCAAATCTTTGCAGCCAGGTTCAACATCTGCTGGAATGCCTGAAACTTAGATTATATACAAACATAATTTCAAGGAGACAGGGTTGTTATACAATGTATGTATGTGCACTTGTGTCACTCTGTGCACAAATTGTGCTTTTCAAAATGAAGCTTTAAAAAATATTATACATTAATATTATTTTCTACTTTCATTGAGTTCATTCTTAACCAACATCAGTCCACATCAGAAATGTCAAATAGTCATTAATTTTCAGAATTGTAACCTTGTAAATGCCAGGCTTTTGTCATGATGCCACTTTGTTTTTAGATGAAAAGGAAAACAAAACTACTAACTACTACTTAACTATCACAGTCTAGAACATGTCAATGGTTTGCAGCAACATTGGCTAGTTGAAATAGCATATATTTTCTCCAAATGTCAAATATGGTTAGAGAAAAACAACAACCTTATCAAGTTGAAAATAGTAATAATCACAAATTCCAAAGCAAAAACCCAGAATGACACCCATAAATAATACAATGCATGTTTTTATGCTTTGATGGCTTTTGGATCAAAACTTGCAGTTTGAATGGGTTTCAGTAGCACATTTCTTGCACTTAACAGAATGTAATTTAGTTTCCATAGTGTATATTAGCCTTATCGAAGGAGCTGAGCTGGAAATTCCAAGATTAAACAAAATTGCATCATATATGCATGAACACAGCCAAAGCTATTTAAAAAAAAAAAAGAATGAAAAGTGCTCACAATGTGCCAAAACAGTCCCTAAGGGTTAATGTATGTACACATGGTTCAGACGCTAATATACTAAAATGCCTCTTAGAGCTGACCTGAACTGCAGAGTCAGGGGTTAATCCTCTGTTGGTTCACCACTAGGATTGACATTACACAACACTGATCCATTCTTAACATAAAATATTTAAATACATCCATGATATTGAAAATCTTTAAATAAACACTAAACTATGCATTCTGTTTTCCAACACAGCACACTATACCATCTCTCTTGCTTTCCATGAAATATGAGCCCATCTGTGTCAAAAAAAAAAAAATCTATTAATGCATGTGCAGTGACAATACACAATTGCCCCATCTTGTGACATTGTGGGAGTCGCATGACTGCTGGTCACAGCCATCCCTCTTAGTACTGGACTAATTTCAAAAACTATTGTTCACTTCAGTCCCTTAGACACAAAAAATATGGAGAAAAAGGGTCAAGGTTTAAAAATGCTGAAGTTGACCTTTAATGTCTGTAGTAGATATGCTGATATCTGCTGCATCAGTTTTATGCGTAAACAGTAAAGTGATGTGGGTTTTTTTTGCTTGTTTTTTTGTTATAATAATTCCATGGTGAAGTTGTTCTCTTAGCCAATCAAATGAGAACAGACTTAAGTGAAAGAAGAAATCAATAACAAATGCTTATTTAAAGACTAAATTGGTGCACAATACAGGATTATTGATGCATGCGATTCTGTTTGTAAAGAACAGGAAGGTATGTAATGTGTTCCTACAGGCTTTCAGCCATTCTCTTTCAATTCTGTAGATTTATCTGCTGCACATAACACCGGCACCATTCTGGTCATTTTAACCAAATGTGCATTACAGTGACAAAGAGACTTCTTGCTATTAATACATCAGCTGCTCTTGATGCTGAAAATCCCATTAGTTTCCCAGATGCAAATGTCAAGTCAATTTCTTAGACCGTAAATTCTCATAATAAAACTCCATGGTTTTTGTGTGTGTGTGTGTGTTATTCATAAATGCTAACACTTTCAAAGCAACATTTCTGCCTGTCTGCATTATTTAAAACAAAACATCTGCACATTAAATAAATGTCAAAACATATCCCTTTTCATTTGGGTGCATTTAATTATTTTTTTCCCCTAAATTTGCCTGCCTTTGTCTGTCATTTTGCATATCGATTTGAATTTTAACTGAGCCTTGCAGCATGTCCAGTCACTCACTGGAAAAGAGAGCCTCAGCACATTTTGATACATAGGTCAAAGGCTTTTTAATTCCAACTTTATGAATTAATAATGAGGCCTGCTGTGATATCAAATTTGTCACTCTGCCATAGTGGGGCAAACACATTACATATTGGTCGTGAATGATGGCCCACTAACAAGTTTTTACCAAAAAGGGGTGAAAAAGCAGAAAAAGTAATAGTGTCAACATCAATCACTTGTTTTTGTGTTTCCTCATACTTAAGAATAAACAGAATTAAACATATACAGAGTTTGGTAAATAGAATGCTGTGGAAAAAGTAATAAAGTTTGAACATAACCTGTTTCTCATGAAGACATAAAAGATGTCTTTGACTTTTAAGTTAGCTAAATCATTATGTCTGTTGAGTGCTGATTAGCAAATGTTTGCATACTAACATGTTAAAGAGACATTTCTCCCCCAAATTAATATTTTCTCTCTTACCTGTAATGCTGTTTATCAATCTAGATAGTTTTGTTGTGAGCTGCCGAGTGTTGCAGATATCAGCTGTAGTAATGTCTGCCTTCTCTCCAATAAAATGGTATCCTTCTGCGTCTGCTCTTTACATTACGGGGCTGCGATGTGGTGGGATGACATCACACATGACAACAGATGCTGGCACAGATGATTAGGTTTCAGAAAAAAAAACCAAAAGGTATATGGTAAGGTGTAGAATTGTGTCCAGCCCTGTTCTCAGCTGATGCCCTCCAGTGGTGTATTTTGCAGACATGTAAGCTGTCTTTAGGCGTCAGAATCTAGTGCCAAAAGCACTAGATTCACTGCAAAAGCAGCAGCATTTGATGACTTTGCAATGAGAACAAGCTGAAACATTAATGGTGTTCTTTTTGACCCAAATGTAATGTTGATGTGACATTGCTACAAGGGTGAGGTGAGAAACAGGTATTGTAGTGATAGAGGGTTCTAAAGTGAGGTAACTTTTAAAAAAAAAAAGGTTCAAAAGCTCATAGTATCTCTTTCTCAGCCTTACTCTATCTTGTTGTCACCTACTAGTTCACTCTGTTCAGATGCACGTTCAGTCTCAAAACGGTGTGCACATTTGTTTTTATTTCACACTTACTTTGGCAAAATAGATGCCAATAGTTTTTTTTGTGCCAATAATGCCCCTTTAAATGAACTGAATCAAACCATTGAAACTTAGATCAACATCAGTTTATTTATTAATTTATTTCATTAGAATTTTATTTATTTATTTATTTACTTATAAACAGGTGCATTCAGATGCCTTTCTCTAGAATTTAAACTTTTAAAACATGTACATATTGGTTTGATTTCTTGAGAAAACAAAAGGGGAGATGGGCAACTTGCCAAGAAATGTCCCACAAAATGCAAAATAAATAAGTAAAAGTTGAAAAGAAAATAACTTGAAATTTTGCTTATTTGAAAAAAAGGATAAAATGTTAAGGAAACTATATTCGGCATTTTATATCTAAAATTATTTCACAGAAAAAAACATATGTTATTGATTTTTTAAATTTTTCTTAGCACTTTTTCAGTTCATATTTTTGTGTGTTTTTTCTCCCTAATTTTATTATCATTATAAGTTTTTCTTATTTTTAGATCATTTTCTTTTAGCTTTTTAGTATTATCTTGCTCATTTTTGGGCCATGTCTTAAGCAACTCATTGCTCTCACCTATTGTTTTAAAAAATAAATCAAGCCGTTTTGCTCAGGTTTCACAGGGTTAAACCCCAATGAATAAAAGGCAGTGCACCTGCCTCAGGCTACATGACACAACAGAGTGTTCAACACACCGCCATTTCTCTTTAAATAGACATTTTGCAGCGTTTTGTCAGGGCTGAACGCAGCTCAGGTGTGCTGCTGTTTACAGGTGAGGGGGGGCTGGTATTCGGGAACAAACGCAGAGGGGAATTTGTTTGGGGAGGAAATTTTGGTTTGCACCTGGGAGAGGGGGAGCAAATAGAGGAGGACGCTGAAGTGTTTGAATGTGGAAGTGGGAGATCGACCGAGAAACTGAGAAATTGAGAACGGACTCCAATCGTCGTTAGACCCAACAGAAAGACGACAACAAAGAAGAAGAGGGAGGATTTTGTTGGCATCGGAGGAAACAGAGAGCAGGCAGCCTGCCGCGGAGAAAGACTTCAATTCACTCTTTTTCCTATGATGTTTTCTCGACCGTCTGGAAGAAGTGCAACCTGTTTGTGTGCAGGACGGTAAAGACTGAACAAACTGACAAGTTAACAGATGATTGTGTCTGCTCCTGATTCCACCGCGGTGAGTTTTAATTTAATCTTTTGGATATTTCTCTTTTTTGCATTGATTTTTTTCTGGCTTCCTGTTTTTGCATTTTGAATGTTGCTTTCTTTTCTTACTTAAGTTGCTTTCATCAGGAAAGAGTCATTTAAGTTGGACAAAAATAATAATTATTTAAGTAGAAATTACTGCAGTTAGTTGTTTAACTTTGTGTTTTTACTTGGGGAAGGAGTTATCTTAAAAAAAAAACAACAACCTGTTTTGGCCTCATTAAGTTTCCTTTTACTACTTTCTTTAGCTAGTGTCTGTAGGGAATTAAAGGCAGCCCCATTATTTTAGCTAACCATCCTTTAACAAAGTTAAAGTTTCCACTACAGCCTTTGAATTTTAACTTATAACTCTGGTGTTGTCCCTGGGGTCAATCTGACCCAAAATGAAATCTCTTGTTATCAAAATATATTTTTTATACTTGTGTAAACATTAAACAAACGTTCCATTGGCCCTAAATTCCAAAACAAAGGGAAAAATGAGTGGTAATGGGTTGGACTGAAATAAGACTAAAGGTGTGACATAATTTATTGAAAATTATACAATCTGCTTTAAATAACAGTAATAATAATAATAATAATAATAGTAATAATAATAAGAAGAACAGGGCGGGGTCAGAATTATCCCAGAGGACAAAAGATGTATAGCAACAAGGAGGACATTACGAACTGATGTTAGCGCTATCTAGCTCAGGTGTGCTATGTGAGCTAGCAGTGGATGATAGCTACAGGTGTTTAAAAAAATCTGAGGACAAACACATATGACCAAACTTGAAGTGTGCCTATTAAGATTTTTGGCAGATCCAGAATTATATTTCGTGGCACTAAGAGACATTAATCTGAGCTGACTCTGTCTTATTGGTTTTAAAAGTTGGATTTTTATGGACATTACAATTTGACATGCAGTAATGGCAGTTAGGGCAGCTGGAATCAGACCATTTATTGAATGTTTTATGTTTTATTTAACTTATTATTTTGTTTGGCCTGATTGTAGGACGTCATTCATTCCAAGTTTCAGCCGTGTTGGGCAATCTGATGCAGCCCAAGTCATTTCTTCTGGTGTGCTGACTTTGGGCCAGGACTGGGCCAGGTCATTTGTGATAATGGCCCAGTGATGCCCAGATTATTTGCCCAATTCTGAAGGGTCATGCAAGCTTTGTTTTGTTGTTGACTGTTTTTATTATTTTTAATATTCATACAGTTAAATTAAACTATCATTTTAACAATGAAAATATAGTTCAAATCAATCAAATCAAATCTTTATTTGTATGGCACTTTTCATACAAAGAGTAACACAAAGTGCCTCACAGAGATTAAAAACAATAACAGAAATGAAAAACATCAATGAAAATCAAGAAAAATACAGACAGCCTGACCCTCCCACCCCCACATATACGTACGCAACAACACACACACATTCATGTAGATATTCCCACACATATTCGCAAAGGCACCCGAACATCCACCCTTACCACCCACACACACGCACACATACACCAACACACACCAATTGTTACTAAAGAGACATGGCTAGAGAGACACGGCTAGGCACTGAGACCTGAGGCGAGGGAGAAGCTACCTTAGATGTATAATAAATTTGTTGATCCGAGTGCACAAGGCAAACTCAACATACACCGAATGTGTGCGTGTGGGTGCGTGTGTGTGTATTTCTGTGCTTTTCCATCAACTAAAGCCAGATAAACTGTACTACATACCTGTAATGTTTATAGACCAGTATTGCTGCTAAAATGTGGAAACCTGTTGTTCAGACTGTGCCCTGTGCTCAGAGAAAGCCTTTTCAACCTATATAAGAATTTCTCATTTAAGTGTGGCTTTGAGGCTTCTTTAGTGTGAGCTTGTTTGGGCAATGTGAGAGCCTGAGAACAGGAGTTTCACACCAAAAGTGTAAGCATTGTCGACTCCAATTTAGCTCAAAGCAGCTCTGTGCCTAAGTACAGTCTTGCAGAGCACTAAGCATGGCAGCAGACTCTTGTTTTGTACATTGTTAATGCTAATAACTACATCCAGTGGTGTTTACACTCTGTGAGAGTACCTCAGGTGAAAGGAACAAGCGCAGTGCCTGTTTATTAGGTCCACTTTGCTTAAAATGTATGCAGTTTAACATGACAGCATTGCAAAAATGTTAACTTCCAACTTATTATGTTCAGTTTTTAATCGAACAGTTTTTAAAGAGGTGTTGATTCAACCTTTTGGTCATTTTGGAGGCTGTAAGTTTATGCTGTTGTTGAATTGTATTTTGGTCTTCAGCTACAGAGCTGACACAAGGCCTACTAATGCCAACAAAGTCTGACATTCCCCAACAAGATGAAAAAATAATGGACAGTCAAGCAGGCAGCTTTGTGATTCTGTAATATTGTGATTCTTTGGTTGCACAATTATTATTACAATAATTATAATTATATTATTATCATTTAGGATGACCCTTCAATACATGAAAATGGGTTTGTTTGTTTTTTGGTTGAACAAATATTGGGGGCAGATTGCACAGGGCTTTGACTGCTGTCAGATCGGCAACAAATGTGACGAGGGGGTCAAAGGTTCAACCTGTGTTATTGACCTTCAAAATAAAATGAATTTTGGCTACATAATAGAGATTTAGATATCAAATTATTACACCTATACACCTTCTTCCATTGTTTTATTCTAAAAAAAATAAATAAATAAATAAAATAGCATATAGTGACTTTATATGGATGGATTGATAAATGGGTAGGTAGGTAGGTATCTAGGTAGATAGGTGGATGGATAGATGGATAGATAGATGTAAAAAGATGGATAGATATACATTTAGATATAGATATAGATATAGATATAGATATAGATATAGATATAGATATAGATATAGATACAGGTACCTAACTGTCCAGAGTTCCGATGCAGGATACTGGGTCACATGGCATCAAGTTAGGACTGTTTGACCACAACTACAATTGACTTCAAAGCTGAATGCTACTGTCAGAATGCTAACATGCTTTCAATGAATATATTAACATTTAGTTAGTTTAGTCATAAACTACAAAATTGGGAAAATCTGATGTCTTACCAAAGTATGTTTCCATGCACAGTTAAATAGAGTTACTGTTTTAGCTCAATTAGGTGACTTGATTGGGCCACTTTCCTTATACCAGTACACAAGCACTGGTGGAGAATGGATTTATTGACAGAAATATATCCAACTCCTTCACAGTTGGTGGAGATATCCCCCTTTCAGATAGTTGCTATTGGATCTTCTTTCAGGTGAACTATTAAGTCACATGCCAAATACGTTAGCAAGCATCAAATGGGTTAAACAGTGAAATTATGGATAACTTTTCTGCGCTGTTAATTTTTTTAAAAACTCCACACTTTATTTGGTACCTTTTATCTTGTTTTGTTTTCTTCCCTTCTTCTTTTGTTCCAGCTGTATACTGGGACAAGGACAGCAGTCCAATTAAATGGCCTAATCAAGCTATAACTGCAGCTCTGCTTAACTGTGCATGTAAATGTATTGACTGCAGAGCAAAGCAGAACTTTACACAGCTAGTCACTTTATCAGACATTATTTAAATGTGTATCCTGAGTTTATAGAAAAAGGAGCATTTATGCAGATTATTGGTGGCATGAAAATGGTCGGATATTTTTTTTTCTCTTGTCTTTCCACAATGTTCTTTGAATTATAAATATGGACAGTCATTTCCTCTCACACCGACAGGGAACATATGTGCGTGTCAGCCATGCACTAATGTCTTTGCTGTGGATTCAAGTGTAACCCTCTCAGAAGGTGTTTGATCAGTGGGTCACCATCAGCAATCGCTCTTTGAGGTGGGCTTGATGTGTCAGACCCTTAGGAACTCTCCATAACTGACAGCACAGTCTGAGAGGGAACACACACTCATGTCTCTGGTGTTAGTAGATAGTGACTTTAAAGTTCTCTATTCATTTTATCTAAGTTGTCTGTATCCCACATAGCAACTGTTACAGAAGCCCCTAGAGCAGGGATACTCATCCTGCTTTGCTCAGGGGCCTCTTCTGCAAAATGACAGGAGACCAGGGGCCAGTTAACCTTTTAAAGCCTGGATTGACGCCATTTTTTTGTGCTGTGTCCAGACACTTTTCACAATTATTTAAATCTTTGAATCCTGAGCAAACCGATTTGATTCCCTCTCTGGAAACATGGTGAAGAGAACTTTTTTTCTTTTGTTGTTGCTAATGTACATGTCATTTTTTGTAACTTCTTGCTAATTTCTCGCTAAATTTTGGGTTTGGGTTTCATCTGGAGTTGCTCATTGTCTTCTACTGTGTTTTTGAAAGAAATCAAGACAATTTTGCTCAGGTTTCAAAGGGTTAATAAAACAAACATTATAGTGTTTTGTTTTTTTTTAAATCTGTCTTTTCCAACCTTCTTCTAACCATTTGAAATCTGAGCAAATTGACTTGATTTCATTCAAAACCACTGGAAGAAGGCAATGAACAACAAAAGAAGAAATGACATGGAATCACATGACAATGAAAGATAAGAAAGAAAGAGAGAGAGAGAGAGAGAGAGACCTAGGAAAAGTGCTTAAAAATTCTATTTTTTTTGTAACATAAATTTGAATACATCATTCTGATAATTGCAAAAACGGTTTTCCCTATCTCTTCAAAACTAATTTTCTAAATCTAGATATTTGTGGAACGCTCTTTAACAAGTTGCTTATTGCCTTTATTCCCCATGTTTTTGAATGAAATTGTACCAATCAGCTCTGGGTTCAAACAATTAAATGCTTGTAAAAGGCACCTGAAGGCAGAACAAGAAAAGTGATGCCGATCCAGGTTTCAACGGGTTAATACATAAACAAAGGAGAGAAAACAATTTCGAACAGACTTAGAAACTGGATCACCAGTTGTTGCTTTTTGTTTTTTCTTTCTTTCTATTTGCCTCTCATGGCTTCCAAACAAGCTGTGCCTTACATGCCTATTTAATGTTCAATATTATCCTGTTTCTCAGATGACCTTACAGCTAATTCTTGAATATCACACATAATGTTAGTTCAGGCAGGGCACTGAGGCTGTGCTTTCATTAGCTGATCAACTGCTTCATTCAGTTTTACTTCAATTAGCTCTAATTAATGACTCACTCATCACATGCTCAGACACCTGCTGACTGGCAACATCCAATCACATTCATGCAGGTGAATGTGATTGGACAACCTTTATAAGGATTTTTCAGAGCCCTTCATGAATTCCACATTTAATCTCTAAAGCAAAGACTAATGACAACCTTTATATAAAACAGTGATATTCAACTTACAGCCCGCGGGCCAAATCTGCCCCCCAAGAGGGTACCAGTTGGCCCCTAAGCCATTTTCTAATTCACAATAAAAATAAACTGATTCACGTTTGGGATTGTTTTTGTACTTTTAATATACATAAGGTGCCAGGGTGCATAAAAAAAGAGCTTGGAAAGGATCTGCTGCAACCCCAAAAGAGGTCCTAACTGAACCCCTAATCAGCTAAAATCTCAGTAATGTCCTAAAATCCTAGAAGCATCCTGTAAATCTTTGAAACTTTCTAAAATCCTCGAAATATGCTGAAATGCTAGAATTGCCCTTAAATTCTTGAAACGTCCAATAATCCTATAATCATCCTAAAATCTTAGAAATGTCATAGAATCCTAGAAATATGTTAAAATTATAATATTGTCCTGAAATCCAAGAAATATGATGAAATCATAACAATGTTTTAGAAATGTCTTAAAGTTTTAGAAGTTTTTTGAATTCCTAGAATCATACTGAAATCCCAGAAATGTCCTCAAATCCTAGAAACATTCAAAAATCCTACATATATATATATATATATATATATATATATATATATATATATATATATATATATATATATATATATACCTATGTCCTAAAATCCTGGAAACATTTTAAAATCCTAAATGTCCTAAAGTCATAAAATTGTGTTTATGTCCTTGAAAATCCAAAAATCCTAGAAACATTCTAAAATCCTTGAAATATCCTAAAATATCAGAATTGTCCTAAAATCTTTATAAAAAATCATGCTACAATCCTAAAATCCTAAAAAAAAAAAAAATGTACTAAAAATCCTAGGGATGTGCTTAAGTCCTAGAAATGTCCTTAAATCTGAGAAACATCCTAAAATCCTAGAAATGTCGTTGTTGACTTCAGAGCGATGGAGAGAACTAAAGGACTAAGGACAGACTAAATAAAGGGACCATCATGATCTAATTATCTACTTTTCCATCCACTCACAAGGTTATAATTATAAATGGTGAAGTAATAAAGTAGAAAAGACAGTATATCAACACATGAAACTGTCTCTGGCTTGTGATAGCCGCCGACATAGCACCCGATATTGTAAGTCCTCTCTGTGCTAAAATCTTTGCAGTTTATCACTGTGATATTGAATAACAACAATAAAATGTGTGTGTCTCATAACCACGAGGCTCCTTGCAGTGATGCTGCGGCTGCTGTGTGTTGCTCCACTCTCCATGTCTCCCAGGCTGCAGAACAATCCGGCTCTTTCTGGAGATCTGCCAAAGTCTAATTAACACAGATACTTTTTCCCCCTCTAATTTTAACAAAGCAGCATGTGCAGATCTTTTGCCCTCATGCAGAACCAATCAGCCAAACACAACTTAATCAGTGAGAAAAATGGGCTAATATTATTGTACCTGTAGTGTTGTGTGCGGAGCTGCGAGGTGGCCCCATCTGATTACAGTGTGCCCCAGCAGCTAATTCGGGATGGTTGGTTGAGGCAGGATCAAAACAGCCTGGAGCAGAGAAGCCACACTGAGGTAGCTGCCATCAAAGTGATCAGCGGTGTGGATCAGAACGTTTAATCCAATGATGCTTTCTTGATAAATTGTACAAAAATCTTTTGTCTCTCCAGTAGTCCTACTCTTGGTTGGCACCTGCTCCGCCACACCTGGTAACTCCACTCTGAAGCTACCAGACAAAAAAGACATGAGATATGCTGTCAGATGTAAATCATAAAAAAAATGATTCAGATTTCTTTTTTATCTCCATCATTTAAAAAGCAGGGTTTTTTTTTTGATCAGCACCATGGCAACAAGATTATGTCTTAAGCTTGAGCAGCAACTTTCAAGGACATGGCATCTCTGTTTGGCAGGCGCCGGGATGTACTATGGGTTGAATGAAAGCAACTCCAAAGCATTGTTATTGCCAAGATGTTGTGACTCAGCAGATGTCTGGGGCAAATTTATTTCATCTTATTCTGAGAGTAGATTGATGATGGAGATTAAACATACGCTCATATTTGCTCGCATTTTTACATAGTGCACAGTGAATAATGTCTGGTTCTTTGCAACTGTAGTCATTTATTTTGCTGTACCAACAGATACAAGCCTTGACCTTCTTATCATTAAACAAGTTATTAAATTAAAAACTGAAGAATATCTGTCAGTTTTGCATAAAATCATTGATGTATGGCTTGATACTTAACTCTTTGAAACAGGAATCAACATCACTTTTCTTATCCTGCATTTAGACACTTCACACAAGTATTTAAACCCTTGAGCCCTGAGCAAATTGGTTTGATTTCTCCTTCAAGATTTAGAAAATTGTAGATTTAGATTCTTTTTTCTGGAAAATTATATTTAAAATGATCATATTCACATATTTAAAATTCTGTTACTGAATCCCCATTATTTTTAAGCATTTTTCCCCAGGTAATTTTCCTTTTTTGTTGTTATTTGTTTGTTTGTTTTTTTTTTAAAAAAACAAAAAAACAAGAACAACAAAAAACAAGGAAAATGTTTTTGTTTGTTTGTTTGTTTGTTTAACAACAGCAACAACAAACAAGGAAAATTACCCAGAAAAAAATATTACAAATAATAGTGATTTAGTAACAATACTATAATATGTGATTATAATTTTCTAGATTTTTTCACCCACTCCCCCAGTCACTATTATTTTTAACAATTATTTTCTGGGTAATATTCCATGTTTGTTGATTTTTTTATGCCTTATTTTAACCAATTTTCTGTCATTATTTTTTACAACAGTTTGCTAATTTCATGTTAATTTTGAGGTAAAATCTTTTTGCCCTCTCCCCATATTTTTTGTCTTGTCTTTTAAATGCTCCTCTGTGCAAAGTGTTCAGAGAAAGGCCAACATAATTGTCAGAATAATTGTTAGTAGTATACATTTCTGCAAACCATATGTGTTACATTTATACATTATTAGTTATTGGGTACTTTAAAAAATTCACGCTTGTTATTGTTTTAACAACACTGTTAATGGTCACGTTTAAGCACAAAAAACACATTATGGTGAAGAAAAGTACATGATTTGACTGAAAGTGCAAAAAGTTCATAACTTTTTGAGGCTTTGTCTCATTTGTAATTAGATATTGTCCTCATGCACAGAAAGCAATGGTTAAACCAAATGTTTGTCCACCAATGTATCACGTATGTTCAAGTCTATGATGGATAATTGGTGAGTTTGGGTGGGTTTACTCTCTGCTGATTTCTTGAGCACATAGAATGAAAGCAAGTCCCTTATTATTACTAAAATTAAGCCCCATAAATATATGAATTTGAACATTTCTGACACTGGCAAATCTTGCAATGCTATTTCACTGATAGTCAGTTGGTGGTAACACTTGCCCCACACATCTATTCACCTATGGTAGGGTGCCATTTATTTGGTTCCAGGCTGATAAACTTTGATAACTTTGTGGAAACCCATAACTAAGCTTTTCTGGCTGCTCTCACACAGACTCCTCTGTGCAGCGTCACACATCACATCTGGACAGCTGATTGACAGCTGACAGGAGCCGCAGTGACTGATGTCAGCACATTCAAGTGACTGATGACTAGTTAATTAGTAATAAAAGGAACATGAATCGTTTTAGTTTATCAAATAATCATAGAGATTACCAGCAACAAAAAAAAAATGAAAATAACAATTGTAGAGAAATGCAACTGTAGGCTGATTTAATGCATAACATATTAGAATCCACAAAGTATACAGTCATAACTTAAATGTTAAGCACTGTAAATTCACAGCAGATCTCTCTGGGTTGATCTTCATCTCTGGCGAGCTCGGCAATTTGTTTAGTCTCTTTGGTAGCCGATACATGACCAAGAGGGTCAAAGTTCAGGGCGCTGTGTTATGAAGACACAATATGTCCGGATTGTGTGCATAATGCATGCAACAGTGCATACTTTGCAAGGGCAGCTCAGTACCTGTTGATTGAAACTTGATCAAACAGAATCAAAGATGATATTGTTTTACATGGTAATACATAAATACAATAACTTTTCGTGCATAGTTTGTGTTAAGCCCTGCATACACAATTTTGAGCCCTCTCAGCTGAAAGTGGACCAATGTTGACAGAAACATGGCGACATCTCTTATCGTGGCTCTATAACTGTGATCCTACTGCGCACAGTGAGAGAGGTTTGGGGTCTTGTGATCAAAGAAAGCCTGAGATAAAAATCTGATAGCATCAGAAATTTGGGATGAGAATCTCACTGTGTCACTGCTGTGACCTATGTTTACTAATCAACCAATAGAAATGCAGCATGAAATGACGCTCTGATCAGTGCGACACTGCTAGTGAAGGCTAAATGCTTATATATGCTAACAAATACTCCTAGCTCTCGTCGCAAAATTGGTGCAACAAGTTGGCCTCTTTTCCCCCGCCATGACAGTATCGCTGTCTCCTCCTCTTCTTCAGACTTTTTAGGACACACATAAATGCCTCTACAGCGAGTTGTCAGTTTGTTTGTTTACATTTTTCTCTTACCACGTAGATGGATGATGCACGCCAAGGATGTTTTGTTCATATGTACTGACATCAGTGGACACATGTTGTAGCCTGTGATTCAGTAGGCGTTGTCATCGTACTGTATGCATACATCAAACTTAATGTCATGCCTGAGTTTATTGATCAGTGTTGCAGAGTGTAGCTGCACTAAACTTATAAGACTGCAAAAATCTCACAGTCTGCAGGAGGCTTGAGACCATATACTGGAATTATTATCAAGTTTTATGTGACTTGTCCTACCCATATAGTCACTTGAACCTTTATGTAATCACTGAACTTTATTTAAGGTTGTTTTTGAAGAAAACTGTTGAAGGTCCCAGACTCGCAGGTGGCAGGCATGCACAGGCTTGTCTGCATTGGGAATTTCAGTTTGAACCAGAGACTGATAGAATCAGGACCTAGTGGACTGGTCGAGAAAAGGAGGAGATTCGTCGGAGTCCAAACTATAGAGGCTGGTGCACTGAGAGCTCTGGTTCAGTCTGATTCCGGATGAACTCAAGTTTTTTCTTGTTGGTGCCAGAGAGCACAAGAAGCTCTTTGTAACTGACTTTGCTTGCTTATGATCTACTTGAGTGACTCCTTTTGATTCTTCTGAGAAGCCTACTTTATTTAAAAATAATCAGACTACCATTTGGGCTAACTTGACCCAGTCACAACACCATCAGACACAATATACCTGCTACAAGTAAAAAGAAAAACTATGCGATTTGGAATGCTGTGTAGCCTGTAAACCTGTAGTCTCTACCTTTGTATTTTTAGGTAGAAATACAATAAAAACATTGAACAAAAATAAGGCAAATAGGGCTGTAAATGACAGAGTTCTTTGCTGTAAAGATGCAAATACAGCATTATGTATAATAGGACAATATATGTCATTTTAATTAGGATTTCTGCATTAATAATACATGATTTTCAAGGATTTTCCTAATTTATTATGAATTGATTAATAATACAGCGGTTAACATGACAGTTCCTTTTTTATCCTCTAAACAGAAAGCACAGTAATTCCATAGATAGAAAAAGGTATATATCTGTATCACTCTTCGTTCCCTTCTGTTCTTGCCATTCTGAAATCCTCTGACTGTTTCCCTGCTGGTCGACTTTTGGGAGATTCTGGGACACTTCCTGTCAGCACAATCTATTCTTCTTTTCCAGCAGAGATATAACGCAATTAGCTCCTCGGCTGTTAAATTTGTTAAATGGCCTAAAGCTTGTCATGGAGGTCCAAATGGTTTGCTATAAATGCCATGTTAATGTTACAGACTATTAACAGTCCAATAAAAGTCTCAGGAAAAAAGGCTCCGTTAAAAATAGTTTCATGAATCAGCGCCGCATTAGATAAATTAGAGACCATATTTTACATCAGCCGCACTTTTTTTTTATGCTCAAATCAAAATGATTACATAGCATAAGTGAACACTGTGCCGTGATGACTTAAGCAATTATTATCTCATATTTAGCAGGAAAGGTTGGACTCAAGCTGCTTCCGTTAATTAACTGCACATTCTGAGGAGGCTTAAATGAACTATTTTAACTCACTAATCAAGCATCAATTTCTCATTTAATGGGTTTGAAATAAGGAGCGGCGCCAACACATATTGCTTTCGCATTCCCTTTCACTCTCTGCCAGGCGCACAGTCTCCCCTGCACACATTATCAGCTGAAGGAAGCCTGCTGGGAGCTCTTCCGTGGCGGTTATAATAGGCAGTGGGGAGGGCTGGGGCTGCTTTGAGTTGGATGACGTGGGAGGGCTACATGCGTCAGAAAATGGTTGAAGTGAGTGAGGAAGGGAGGGAGCGGTAGTCGGATCTCCACTATCCAGCAGCGCTGGTTAGACAATGTTCTCCTACGAGTTTCCTCTGATCAGGAGGCGATGGGTGACAGGCTCAGTGTGAGGTAGAGCGTCGAGCTGAGGAAGCTCAGCACTGAAACTCACCGCTACAAAAAGAAGTATGGGTTTACTTTCCCCGAGTTACTATTCTCTGCAAATAGCCCGGTGCACACAATGGGCCTCATGCAGCAACATTCATTAAATTTCTTTTATATTTTCTCTTAATTTTTTGCCAAGAGAAAATATAAGAGAATACAACTCCAGACGCACCAAAAGCACTGATCCGTCCAAATCTACTCTGACCAGGTGTGCTCAGTGATAAATCTCACTGATCATAAGTCGCCTGTAACTCTGGCACATGGCCGAGACGGGAGACATGACGCCAAAAAAGACCGAAAGAGAAAGAACTTTTGATTGCAATTGATGTAAGCCAACCTTAACAAAGTAAACGTGATTTCAGAGAAATGTATTGAAATATTTCTCAAATATAAAACGTATTTGTCCTTGTGTTGCACAACAATATGTAGACTGTGAAAATGCTTTTCTCTTATCTTGGTAGAAGTGATCACGACCACTCATAAAATGTTCTCTTACCTAAGAGAAAAACAAAAATAAGAAAACATTGGAGACTCCCAAAAATCAGTGGGTACTAACAAAATAAGAACAAATCTTGGATACAATCAAAACTAAGAGAAAATGTGTTCATATATTGTTTCTTGCATGAGGCCCGATATCACTCACTTACCAGTGAGTGCATGCATTCATTAAATAAATAGCTTTTCACTTATTTTCTTTATTCGCTCCATGATCAGACTCAAAAATGTCGGTCCAACCCCATATGAACATGCATAGTTTCTGTCTGACCCTTTGCTCAAGCTTGAATAAATACCTGAATTTCTAGTGTAATGATTTTTTTTTCTAAATATTCAAACATTTATTAAAAGCTATGGGCTGAATGTTTCCTCACACTTTTTCTTTTTTTTCTGTCCTTTTGCTGTCAGCTCTGCATCACAGGCAAGCACGACAGGTTGCCAGAGTGTGTTGGGCTGCTTGGTGTGCCCATACCTTGTTCATGACATTACAAAGGCCATAAGATCCGCATTAAATTAAAAAAAAGAACATTTGGAAATTGGCTTACCTTTAGCCTAGCTTTGCCGATAGAGCTAATGTTTCCACAAGTTTGGTAACATCTCTTTTTCACACATGCTTAAAATCCAAGCAAATTGGTCATATCGTGCATCTGCAGTGTTTCTTCATGTTCTGTGTTGTAGTATTTGCAGCGGTTTCATGTGTTGTAATGTACTGCAGCACATGTTTTTAAATTTGAGTTGTAGAGTGTTTTCTTAATGTATTGTGTTGTGGTATTTGCAGCTTTTTCGTAATGTATTGTAATGTATTGAGCACAATTTTTAAATTGAATGTGTTGTGATGTATTGCAGAGTGTTTTCTTAATGGGTTTCTTAATGTGTTGTGGTATTTGCAACATTTTCTGACAGTACTGCATTGTGGTATTTGCAGCATTTTCTTAATGTATTGTGTTGTGGTATTTGCAGTGTTTTCTTAATGTATTGTGTTGTGGTATTTGCAGCGTTTTCTTAATGTATTGTGTTGTGGTATTTGCAGCATTTTCTTTATGTATTGTAATATATTGAGCACATTTTTTAAATCTAATGTGCTGTGTTGTGTTGTTGAGCATTTTCTTAATGTGTTGTGGTATTTGCTTTATTTTCTGTGTTGTTATGTGTTGTGTTGCAGCATTTGAAGCACAATTTGCAAATTCTGGCATGTGTCTTTAAACTGATTTTTTGGGGTTTTTTTGTTTGTTTTGTTTTGATTAATCTACAGTACATTTGCTCCTGCCAGCCTCTGTACTGTAGTCCCAGAGGAAGCCTCCACACTTGTTCATCAGTGCTTCCAAAGCTACAAACTGTTCCTTGTCACCACTGGCTTCCAACTCCAAACAGCACACATGCAGCGAGTCAACAGCACCACCTCTGACCCCTCATATACTGCCTGTGAGCTGCTGCTGCTGCTCCATTCTGGGAAACATTGTCAATCCCTGAGCAGCAAAACCAAAAGAAGTTTCTGTCTGACAGCAGAAAGAATCTTTAAGAAATCACACCATAGTACCACATATCAAGCTACGCCAACATACATTTCACATATGTGTCCGGTACATGTACAAATGTGCAGTCGTCACTGTGGATTCTGGTGCAGATTTGAAGCAAGCGGCAGACATCCACAGATTTTTATTCTATATATTAAAATGCACACATTTTGAGGATTGTGCAGCCTTGGCAGAAGAATGTACTCTTTCCGAGTGCTTTCTGCTACTAACCTGCTCACGTATTCAGCAGCCTGGTGGCTTTATGAAGCTTTATACTAAAGGACACAAAGTAGACAAGAGAGAAAGGTCTCACAGTGCCGAGTCCATCTTTGTCTTAAACAGAGTCTTTTTTTAAGAGACTTTTGGCTAGTTTAATCTGAAAAAATAGCAAAGGTATAGAGTTGAGTCTCATGATTTGGACATAAAGAACATCTGTGAAGTAAAAGAAGCGTCCCTTTGTATCATGGCTTTAATTTGACAAGTGGATGGTGTTTTTGTAAGCCAGCAGAGTGGAGGCTCGTCTGTGGCGAAAAATGTCTTGTTGCCTCATGTCAGTTTCAAGTGTCACAATCTCCCAGTTAAACTTCCAGCCATATCATGTCAGTATTGCAAATGGATCAACTGACTTGTTCTAAATCAGGACCTTAACTAGAGCAAAAATAAGTGGAGTGGGCATGACGGAGGGACTTTTTTTTTTCATTATACATGCCAGTTTGCACAGTGCGTGCACGCAAACCTGTGCTTACAACGTGCATACAAACATTTTATTTCAAATCTGGGATGTTTCAGTATTTTCTTACTTTAATGTCTTCGTATTCTGCAAACAAATTTAGAACTGCCTCAGACCATGTGTATGCACAAACAACAAAGGCCTGCCTGTCATACAAAATGTATACACAGAGCTTACAATTAAATGCAGAGCATATTAAAACCACAATCATTAAAAAACGATTATTGTTATAATTAAAATATTCCACAATAAAAACCAAGTGTCCCAGTCCCAATCCTTACAGTGGACTATGTGAGACTTGAATCTGCTTGTAATGATGGCTACTCCTTTAGTGTCTTTTAGTGCCTCAAAATTATTCTTATTATTTTTTAAATTATTATTATTTTTAGTAGTAGTAGTAGTAGTATAAGAAGAAATTTGGATCTGCCTCAAAGCAACAGTTAAAATGTCATATCTAACCTTGCTAATAAACATGATAACACCTTCAGCAGTGAGACGTCAGAGACTGACATGTTTCAACAACTTTGAACATGTTTGCAGGGAGTGACGAATGGCTGTGACAAACGGCACACTCACAGTCACTCACTGACAGTCCAACACTGGTGTGTTTGGTCTTACTATGTGCGTAGAAACAACCTCACCGTTTTCCCCATGACTCTCCTCTGAGTAAACACATTTCCTTGCATTAATAAATGCAGGCATGGCAGCCTGCTGATTGCAGACAGTGAGTACGAGCCTGCCAGTTGATGATTCTGATAATTAAGGGGCCGTTTACACGGCAACGGTTCTTGCATGCAACTTTTGTTACAGCTTGGCATTCTGTTCACACAGCAACGGCTTTTTGGGGGCCTGAAAATCTGAAGTTTTGAAACCAGGTTCCAGAGTGTAATGTTTTAGAAACAAACCTGTCTGTCGCCGTGTAAACTGGTAATGTGCAGATCCTGTGAGAACAGTGACATCATGGCTGTACTTGGCGCATGCATGTGATGCTCTCTTGTGGTGTGTCATTATAAAGTTACACCGCCAGCTACTGGCCTGGCATGCACACTACAGTGTTTTCAGTTGTATATGCAGATCCATAAACACCAGGACCATTTTCATAATGTTATCATATGACCGTGGATTATTTTTTTTAAACGCAAAGGAAAGACTTTTCCGTTTCTTGTAAGGCTGTTCTCATCTAAGCGTGGCCTAACATATGCGCGTGCTAAGCACAGGATCAGTGGGTGTGCACAAGTCATGAATTGATGGTAGTTTTCCAGGCGCCCTCATTTCATGCACAGAGTAAGAATGTTTCCATGCACATATTAGTATATGGGGCCCATCAATTTTGAGGCTGTTATTGGAAAAACAAAAATAATTGTATTGTGTTTTTTAGAAATTAGATACAGATTTTATGAATTGATACCAAATCCAAACCCTAGTTTCCTTTCAGAAATCTCAAAAACATGGGAAGGGCAACAAGGAACTTAACAAGAAATACCCCAAAAAGTTACCTGAAATCTCTTAAAACTCCTATCCACACAGGGCGCGAACTCCAGACTCCTGCTCAAAAGTAATTTGTTTGTGGGACCCACCCCCCTCTCCTCCCGCTCGCCCTACAAGCGCACTCATGCTCGTTATATTTCATCATTACCGGCAGTGTTATTACCTGACTCTGTCCCTCAGCGTTTTACACACACATCCGTTCCATTGAGCCACAATTTCTAGTGACACCACCCATGTGCATTGCATGTGGATGCACTGGTGCCATCCGCCCAGCCACCGGCGTGCAATAGCATCGCCACCTGTGTCTGAGTGCGTTCTCAACTGACGCCATTTAGCCGTGTTTCGGTTGGATGCAGAAGGTGGTTTTTGGCGTCATGCTCCTACACTGAAAGCACTGACAGAGCGGATGTATTTTACGAGTTGAGAGTGAGAAAGCGCTGTGGTCATCATGTGCTTGTGTTGTTTAAATCATGTGCTGCATCATGTCGAAACAAAAAGAGCAGACACAGAAGGATACCTTAACCATAATATGTAGACGTGGAAGTCCACTGCAAAGCAGCAACATTTGACAACTTGGGATGGGAATGTCACACTATGTTCTAAATTTGGATAAATAAAGTTCATGTTGAAAAGTGGCAAAGTCCGCCTTTGGTGACAAACACAGTATAAAGGGTGTGTTGCTGTCTACTATTTAAATCAAGAATATCTAATTTTAAAGGCAAATATACTGCAGCACATTTTCTCATTAATTCCTCTATAAAATGACAGTAAAAAAGACGTAATATATTTGCATGAACACAGTGGTATTTACACATTATGCTAATGTATAAATCACTTGTGAGAATCTCTGCAAAATTATAATTTGAGGTCCCGAAGCATAAGTGAAAAGTTCAGCCATCAACGGTATATTGCGTAATCATATTCTCTCCTCAGCTCTGCATTTCTTTCACGTCCCTGTTTCTCAGTGTTCCCTTCGCAGATTGCTTCAGATCGTACTGTACTCTCACTCGCCACAAACCCTCACGCAGCTTCAGTCAAGATTGTCCCTCTGTGGGGCTCCGCACCAGGGACTTGTGATTGTAATTTAATTTCAGCCACTGAGGGCCATTGCCTAAGTTAATCCCAGTGTACAGAAGGATCATTAGTGTTTGGAGGGAAGAGAGGAGGACTAAAAGAGCTGTAGTAGTGAGGAGAGAGGAAACAGAGGGGGAAGAAGGGGGTGGACAGACTGCTAATGAGACATGCTGAAAACAGCAGTACCGGCTGATGTAACTTCTTATGGAATCTACACTTTGGGGGTTTAGGGTTTAAGTAACCGGCTGCAAAAGGAGATGAGGTTGTACAGAGGTGCCAGCATTAGAGTGTCCTGGAGTTCACCCTGCTCCTGGAGGAAATATTTTACAATGGAACAACCTGCGGTCCAATTAAAGACAGTTATTTCGGAGCGTGTTAAATTTAGGATCCTAATGTAGAGGCAGGCAGGATGTACGCTGACGTCGGTGGATGTAAGTTAATTAGGATATGTGCTTGTTCCAGCTGAATGAAGAACTTCACTGGCATTATTCTGCTTTTTTTCTTACTGTTAAGAAATTCAATGGAATGGCCAAATCCTGCAATGTGTTTCTCTGTCTCTTAATAGATTCTGACTTCTCCCACCTCAGAAACACATTGGTTCCCACTGAAGCAATAGTTCTTTAACCCTTTGATACCTGAGTATACCTGGAATAGCTCCCGATGCTGCGGAATATGAGTGCATGTGAATGGTTTCTGAGTAGCAGGTGTCACCATGTCCGGTAGCCATGGCCACCAGTTTGTGAATGTGTGTGTGAATGGGAGAACGTGACATATAGTGTGAAAGCAATTTGAGTGGTCAAAAAGACTAGAAAAGTGCCATACAAGTGCAGTCCATTTACCATATACCATTTCTTCAAAAAAAAGGGAAGAAGGAGTAAGGGAGTAAAGCTAAAAAAGTTTTTAAAAAATCACAAAAATTGCCTCACAAAAGGGCTTTCATTTATCTCTTTTTTCTTTAACATATTTTTTATTGTGTAGTTAAGAGAAGTATAAATGTAGTTTCAAGTCTCTAGGCACCTAGAGGAGCAAGCATACAAATTCTAAAACATTAAGAATGTTTCGCTATGATTGTAGAATGCAGCATTTGTCTTGCTGTGTGCTGTGGTGCTCTCCATGGTGCTGAGGTCTGTGCACTATGGTGCTCTCTGAGGTCTTTGTGCTATGGTGCTCTCTGAGGTTCTGAGGACTGTGTGCTGTGGTGCTCTCCATGGTGCTGAGGACTGTGAGCTGCGGTGCTCTCCAAGGCTCTGAGGACTGTGTGCTGTGGTGCTCTCCATGGTGCTGAGGACTGTGTGCTGTGGTGCTCTCCATGGTCCTGAGGACTGTGTGCTGTGGTGCTCTCCATGGTGCTGAGGACTGTGTGCTGTGGTGCTCTCCATGGTCCTGAGGACTGTGTGCTGTGGTGCTCTCCATGGTGCTGAGGACTGTGTGCTGTGGTGCTCTCCATGGTGCTGAGGACTGTGTGCTGTCGTGCTCTCAGGTGCTGAGGACTGTGTGCTGTGGTTCTCTCAGGTTCTGAGGACTGTGTGCTGTGGTTTCTTTCAGGTTCTGAGGACTGTGTGCTGTGGTGCTCTGCAAGGTGCTGATCTGGCAGCTGTGTGCTGTCTTGCTAGGTCTCTTTCTCCTGCCTACACCAGCGGGGTTGTTTTTGCCAGCATAACTCCTGCCTGTGTTTTCTGGGTTACTGAGTGGTTAATCCATCAATTACCCACTTCTTACTTCACATTGGTATTGTCGCATTCTCATGACTGTTCTTAACCCTTTGAAACCAGCACAAATTAGTTTGATTTCTTTCAAAAACATGGAAGAAGGCAATGAGCAATGAAAAAAGAAATGACCCCAAAAATTAGTGAGAAATCTGTGGACAAGAAAGTAAGTAGAAAGTAAAAGAATAAACAACAACATTATGGAAATGACCTGGTAAAAGTTCCTTGACAATTATAATTTATTTGTTTTTTATAACATAATATTAGATATCTAATTATGATTCCTAAAAAAAGTGTTTCCCGAGTTTTTTTTCTTTTTTACTTAGCCATTTTCCCCTAGCTTTTTCAAAGTATTTTTTTCTCAGTCATTTCTCACAATTTGTTTAACATTAATTACCAAGTTGCATTGACTTTTCTCTTGTATTTCTGAAAAAAAAAAAATTATGTCAATTTGCAACATGTGTGAGAACAGAGTGATTGAAAGGCGCAGCAACATGGTTGGGTTTAAGGAGTGGTCAGTTATAAAAGCTAGATTATGTCTGACCTTTTGAAACCTGAAGTAACATCACTTTTTTTCTTCGGATTTCAGACGCCTTTTGCAAGTGTTAAAGCTTTGAACCCAAAGCAAATTGATGTGATTTCTTTACAAAGCATGGCAGAAAAGGCCATAAGTAACTTGATAATAAGTGTTTCACAAATTGCCAGACATTAATGTAATTTTAATTTTTTAATTTTTTTTTTTAAAAGCTAGGGAAAATGTCTAGAGAAAAAAAGAATGTACCTAATTTAAAAAAATGATATATTTAAAAACATCTGATTATTATAAATAAAAATTTTGAAGTCATTTTCTACTTTGCAAGAAACATCTCCTGGATGCACTGGGACGCATCCTCAGTGGTGTATCCTGGGGTCATTGGGTGTTTCGAGTTTAACAACATCATTCACCCTTGCCCAGGCGACCCAGTCAGGGATGATCACGCCCTGACTTGCGTCCCAGCAGCGATCCACAAATCAGCCTTTTTAAACCAAAGCCACCTTGTGGCTTTCTTTGCAGCTTCACTTGCGGATTGAATGGCCCTCCTTTTAGCCTCTCCAGTAATGCCAAACTGAGTGAAGACTTCAGCTGCTTTTCCAGGTCGACCTGCAGCTGCCAGTCAGAGGCTGTGTGAAGGAGGCCTGTTATTGTTTTTGCCTGTGCCTGGGGTTTCTCTCCAGCTCTGATGAAGGTGACTGCCTTCTTTAGGGCATGATTGTGTTGGCTGGTGCAGACAGCTGAGGCTTAGCTCTCTGAGCTCTCTGCCACCTCCACTTCCTTCTCTGCCCTCCATTTCCTTCCTGTCCTCATCTTGATGCCAGCTGATGACACCTTGCAGTCCCTGGAGTCCCTGTACTGTAGGGTTTCTCATGTGCGAGCCACGATGAACTCCTAAGTGAGGCCACTGAAGGGTAGCTGAAGGGTGTTGCTTTTCCCATACAGTGCTGTGCTGGTGAGGCTGAGTGGAAGGCCCAGCCACCTCTGAAGAAAGCCAGTGATCTTCCTCTCAAGGGACTTAACTGTTGTCAGTGGGACTGCATAGACCAGCAAAGGCCACAGGACTCTGGATGGAATGCTGTTAGATCTAGGCTTTAAATCTACCAGGCAGGCCAGACTTTCAGATGACCTTGGAGAGCCAAGTTCCAAGCTCTTGGTTGGACTCCTGGATGCTTGCAGAGTCTCTCAGGCTTGAGTCAAAGAGCTTCCCCAAACTCTTGACTGGTCACTCTGTGATGGATGGAATGAGAGTTCCTGAGATTAAAAAACAGAATCTGTCAGTCACCTTCCCCTTCTTCAGCACCATGGACTGTGACTTGGAGGGCTTAAAACTCATCCTTGCCCAGGTGATGAGTCTCTCGAGTCTTTGTAGGATCCACCTGCCTCCTTGGACAGATGTTGTTGTGACAGTGAGGTTGTCTATGTAGGCTCTTATGGGAGGGTGTTATACTCCAGACTTGGTTAGGGGCCACATTCCACCTCGGCTGACTTGACCACCATGTTCATGGCCAGGGCAAAAAGAATAACAGAGATGTTACAGCCTGTTAATATTCCTCTGCCAAGATGATGCCAGTCTGATGTTTCCGACCCAGAAGTGACCCTGAGCCTGAAACTATTGTAATAGTCCAGGATCAGGTCCTTGATCTTACTGGGAATGTGGTGGAGGTGTAGTGCAAGCTTATGTCAGTATGGACCAGTAGGCATTGGCCAGGTCCAACCACAACACCGTTAGGTCACCTCTGTTCTCACAGGTCTCTGTGATGAGCTGCGTGACTACACCTGTGTGCTCCAAACAGCCAGGGGCTCCAGGAATCCCACCCTTCTGCACTGAGGGGTCTATGTAGTCGTTCATGATGGGAAACTCAGTCAGTCTTCACGAGATGATGCTGAAAAACATCCTCTCTTCAACATTTAATAGTGAGATTGTCCGGAATTGGTCGATATTTTACGATTTCTCCTCTTTGGGGATCCAGACTCCCTCAGCACAACTCCACTGGTCAGCGACACTCCCCCTTTGCCAAATCACTTTTAAGATCTTCCAAGTGCCAGAGAAGCTTCTGACAGCGCTTATAGACCAGGGTCTATAAGCACTGCCTGGGTAAGGCACTGGGGCCTGGAGAGGATGCTGAATGAGCTACCTTGATGACCCCCTCAACCTCCTTCAGACTCGGCTCCCTTAGATTGAACTCTGTTGTTGGGGGGGTGGGGTAATGATGAGTGCTTTGTTGGATTCGAGCTCTTGATCCCTTATAGGGTCGCTTAAGGTGTCCTGGAGGAAGCGGTTCACTTCCTCTTTAGAGCACTCTAGACGACCGCTGCGCTTCTCCTCATCAGTAGATGTCTTGTACTTTTTCTTGAGGGTTCGAAGCTCTTGACGCAGTTGATGTGTTTTGGTGGCCCTGCAGTTCATGTTGTAGGAGGTGGTCTTGGTCTTGCTCTTCTCTTTCTGGTCAAATCTCTCTGGAGCATAGGTGACGATGATGGTGGTCATCGTTTGCAGTTGAATGTCAGTTGCTCCTTTGGCTGTAGCTTGGATGGATGATGTTGGACACATCCTCATCAAATTGCTGCCACTCACTCCTTTTGCTGGCTGGGGGCCACTTAATGTGCTGCTGTGAAAGCACTCTGCGGGGATTGGGAGACTCTGGTGCTTGGAGGGACCAGGCTCTGTGGGTTGCTCCAGCGTCTCACCAGGTTCAGAACCTGTGCATTGCACCTCACTCTCCGTCCGATTGGAGATTTGCTGAAATTTAAACCTGTTTGGGCCTCTTGAGTGTATTTTATTGTGTATTACACTGGTCCTCAGTAGTATGTGGTGAAAACAAAAAGAATACTGAAACTGTAGGATGATTGTTCATGCATGAAGGGTATCCTGTGTGTCCCTTGTACATGGAAACCAAAGTGAAGTGGGAGTTGTCCCATGGGCTCTCTGTGTCGGATTATGGTGGGCTTTCCAGGCATGGAGAGGTGCTAGCTATCAGATGTGAATATGGAGGTGTATATTCTTATTTGGTTGGAGGGGTTATTCTCTCCTCCACAATTCTGCCTCTTTATCGTCTGTTCTCTCACAAAAACTCACAATGTTTTGACAAAGCAGTCAGTCAATAGTAATTGATTTCATGCTGCACATGGCACGGGTAGATTTCCACACGGCAGCGGGACACAGTAAAAAGACTTGGTTTCCTTGCTGAGGAGTAGGAGGTGTGCAGACTGTCTCCTGCAGCTCTTGATCAAAACAGCTCTCTGTGGCTGCTCCTCACTGATCCATTACTCTGCCATATTTCAAACTGACCTACTGTCAAACGTTGACCAAACTGACCGTGTCTTGTTTTGTAGACGCATCTCTGATGAATGATCGCAGTCAGCGCACACATTGTATTTTCTGTGTCTCTTTCACAATAAAACGCATTCAATTTTCCTCCAGTTGCTGCTTTTAATGTGAACAGGGCTGTTTCTAAACATTTTGCCGCCCTAAGCGACATCTTATGCTGGAGCCCCACTGCCCAAAAAAAAAAATCAAACCACTAACAGCCCTCTGGCTATGGCCTCAAAGCTCACAGTCTTTTTTAATATATTTAATATCATAAATAAACAAATGAACCACGATATGAAGACAATATTTTTTTCCTGTTTACAAGAAAATATGTTCAAAAATGAAATTGCACAAATATTAGTAAATGAGAATAAAGACTTTAAACGGCCCTCCAGATATCTTCCACTCAGTTAGCATTTTGAGGATATTTTTCACATGATGTTAGAAAAAGTCTTGTGTTAGGCAATTAAAACTGGAATTTAAATGCAAATAAACATGTTAGTGCAAATGAAACTGTACTAAGTCTAATTTCACAAAGTCGGAGTAACACACCTAAATAATGTGGTACTAATTTTCAGGTATTTTTCTTGTACTTTATCTTAATTTTTTTGTTAATTTCTTGGTCATTTCTTTTTTAAGTTGCTCATTGCCTTTTTCCTATGTCTGCGGAAGAATTGATGCCAATTTGCCTAGGTTTCAAAGGGATTATTACATGCAATGTACATGTCACTATTAGTCAACAATGCTGGAAGATCATTACACTAGAGCTTCATGGTTTGATGTGTAGGGCCACTGACCAAGCATCAGTATTTGATATCGGAGTGAGAACGTGTTGTGTCACTGGCTCTTGTAAGACAGAGGGCTGCATTTCTGGCCTGTTTGGCCTAATGTTTAATGTCATCATTACCTTTTGCCTGTTCACCAAAGAAAAATATCCATATTGAACACAATGTGAAGACAAATCATGGCAATTAAAATAACTGAAACGTCAGTTATTAGATTTACAGATATCATTACCAACATGAATGTCTGTCCCTAAGATGCAGAGAGCAAAACCATGTGATGTATGCAGACACGTGCACTAAATGAAGCTGTCACAGCGGGACAGGTGCTCAGAGCATCAGCACTAATGAACAATTAGACGGGGCCTTTAACAAGATGCCTCAGCCCTCAGCGAAGTCATCTTAAATGGGCTGGAACAGATGACTCTTGGGTAAATGGGTCGCTCACAGAGTTGGCCTTTGACGCAATATTAATAAGCTCTGGTTGAGACAGACTAAGTTGTTTGTCAGTCAGCATTACACCTTGAAGTATATTCATTAGATGACTGACTGTAAGATAAGACAGCTTTCATTGGCTGAGGCTTTTCTTGCACAAATGTTTATCAAGGGCGTCTCCGAAGTGTGCAGTTCATTCTGGAGTCCAAGTAGACGTTTGTTAAGAAATTCCCTCAAGTCACAAGAATGAGATGGACACAATGTCACAGTGACTTTTGACCTTTGATCACCAAAATCTTTTCAGTTTATCTTTGGGTCCAAATAAATGTTTGTGCCAAATTTGAGGAAATTCCTTTGAGGCGTTCTTGAGATATCACATTCACGAGAATGGGACGGACATCAAGGTGGATGGACAACCCAAAAACATAATGCTCTAGACTGAGCAGAGCTAAATATTCTCTGTGGGTTTTCAATGTAATATAGGCGACACTTTTCACATTACAGAGCCTGGTCTGTCTCTTTTAGGTAGCACCCTACAGTATCTGTGCACCCTTTTGTGTCTGTATGCGATGCGTTGGGCTTTTAGCCAACTGCAGTGTAAACCCCTCTGCAACATTAATAGACAGCCAGTGCAATGGACTCATAATAAAGGGCATAAAAGTCCACTTTGGGAGGGTGGTCCAACAAGCACCGGACTTTGATGCAGGAGACCAGTGTTTGTGTCCTATGTGAAACTAAAACCTAACATTGAGTTATTTTGTCATGTCAGTCATTAGTCACATGACTTAGTTGTATCTTGTCATGTCAACAACTGAGTGGTTTTATTGCCTTAATCTTATTGATGACCGCTCCTTAGTTACATGAGTCTACTCAAGTGATTTACCAATGACACCTGCATCAAGATACAACTCAAAAAGCTGACACCAGGAGCTTCTGCCCACGTGTCAAAATAGGATATGATCACATCATATTACACATGGTCATTTGATCCACTGATAATGTAGAAATTAAGATTAGAGCACCTCAGTTTTGACTCTATTTGTTGAAGGCAGTTATATCACAATGTTTTAAAACAAAACCAGAAAAAAAAGAACTCTGCTGTGTTGGAGCTGATTTATCCAACACTCTCTGACAGATACTGACAGCAAAGGAGTATAACACAATCTCTGAGCCAAACAGTTATAGTCTTGATGATAGCCTCTGGGTCAAAAAGCCAATATATCCAGGGTTCCTGTGTAGCCAGTAGATATCTGGGCCAAGACTTTGTCTTCCATGCACCAGTGATTTGTTTGTTTAGCAGCTTGAGACAGGTCCAGAAAACATTTTGGCTGATTTAATATGAATGCATATAATTTTCTTAAAAAGCTAATAAAAGCAAAGTTGTCATCACACAACAGCCAATTAGGGGTGGGTGATGAATCTAATATACTCGATGCATCATGTATAAAATGACTTGACGCAAACATTAACATAAATTGCCTCATTCTTTAGCCGTGGCACAAGACGCGCTTTGGTATTTTGTTCTCCCTCTCTCTCCTTCGGTCTCTCACAGACACACACAAACAGAGCAAGGCTTTTGCAGAGCTCCAGACCGTAACTACTACCTAAGTTACATTTTGTGACCAAAGAGCACTACTGCGCTTTGCAATTACTAGGAATATATGAACTAGAGAGCTGTTAGTTTGTTTCCAGCTTACAGTATCACTAAATGAGTGGTAGCGGCAGTAGTGTGAGCAGGTGAGGCGTGTTTTCTATCTGCAGAGCTCTGATCACGACTTTTTAGTCACATTTTTGACCACAGAGGACCAGTAACTTGGAAATCTTTGCAATATCTGAACAGGAGAGCTGTTTTTCTTCCAGCTCTTGGATGAATCATCATACCTCTGTTACAGTTTAACAGTCTGCTAACACTAACATCCAACTGACTGACTGGAAGTTTCAAGTTTACAGCAAAAACATTAACACTTAAATCTCGAGATGAGCCGAGTCTTTAAAAAAAACCCCCACTTAGTTTTAGTTTAGCTTTTTACTATAACGGTAATTTATTTTACTGTACACTTTACTTTATTTGACATTATAACAGTGTTTTATTCAACTTTATTATAACAGCAGTTTATGTTACCTTATGGCCGCAGCTGCTTTTTTGGTAACTGTTGTTTATTCAGTGATTTTGTACTTTAGCAGTTTAGAGGAGATTTCAAAATATCAAGATGTGTATCGTGTGTGGCAGTACAGCCCCAGGCTGTGAGACTCCTGAACTCCTCCTTCGATGAAAAAAGATGTAGCAGAATTTAGGATCACCTTAAAATTTCACTTCTTCTTTAAACTACTTTTAAGAAAAATGACAATGACGTTACCTTGTACTTTGTACCTTGTAAATATTGTGATATTATTTTAAAGCCATATTACCCAGCCCTATAGCTAATAGGTTCAAAGACTGCATTTTGGCCAATGTGTTCCATCTCTCTTGTTCCCCACACAGATTTCTTCCCTGAATAAAGACACAGTCTGCAAAAGCATGCTTGGTTGAGACCACACGTCGGTCACCACACGGACTATAAACCAGAATCAGAACCCTTCTAATAACAAATTCTTGTCCCACTGCATTCAGAGTCAGGAAACATATGCATGTTCCATATATGTTTTTAGAGATTGAGCATAGCAGAATATTGATTCCACCTTTTATCACTGGCTGTGTTCGAAATCATCCACTCATTCACTCACTCCCTATCCACTACATCGTGTATATGATGTAGTGAACTACATCATATATACATACACATACATACATACATACATCGTGTATATGATGTAGTGAACTACATCATATACACGATGTAGGGAACGACGACGGGAGGAGAATTCGGACACTACACGGTAATTTCCTGAACGTGGTTGCGTCAGCAGATGCACCATGGTTATTCAACTATAAATACCATCATACTAAAAAATACAAATGTAATGTTCAATCAGGAATGACAAATATGAATTCTGAAATTTCTTTTATTGATGAATATGCACCACTAGAATATATCCCATCCATGCAGAGCCGCATTTCTTCGGCCGGAGAACAGCTGGTTGCGCTTAACACGAAGCTTAATAAGCTTCTCAACATCTTCATCAGTCCCTTGGAACAAGAAACAGAAAAGCATTTATTTTTCTAACACACCGCCAATTGGGAAAAGAGAACAAAACGCTATGATCAGATGTGAGCGGGTGTGCAGGTGTCTGCTCCTAGCTAGAGCTGCAACTACCGGCAAGCCCTAGCATTAGCCTTAGCGTTAGCGTTAGCGTTATATAAATAACAAACCGGATGCTTCTCCACCAACAAATCCGCTCGTTATGACAATTCGCAACCCTTAAAAGGCATAAAACCACGCCACTAAAGTATTACACGCATCAAATGTGTATATTGTAATGTTACTTAAATTTATATACAAAAGCGGCGGTTGGTGCGGCGGCCATCGTCTCCTTCTTCTCCTCTTCCAAAACACGACCGCATTGCATTGTGGGATACGGAGCACAAAGTAGTGTACATTGCTTGTTCACTCAATTTTGCGGTGCATTGTCGGTGTTTTCTCGTCCACTACATAGTGGATGAAATTAATCGTGGAGAATTCGAACAACACTACAAAATGGCGAACACACTATATAGTGCACTACATCCGTGATAGGGGGTGATTTCGAACACAGCCACTGTCTTTCTCTGCCTGTTCTTTTCCCATGATGCCTCAGTTTATACCTTCAATTTACACTATCACTCCGTGGCAAGCCATTATTAGAGGTTTGAGTGGCAGCTTTGGGAGCTCGCTTCAGCTCTTAGCTTGAGAAAAGTATGAGATTTTGATTGAACTATCCACTCAAGTAACCACACAATATACTGACTTTGTTGTCATAATTGAGTTATGTTTATAAATAATTATGGAGTTTTATGCGGTTGTATAAAGTCGGCTAATGCCAATACAAAAACCCAATAATGCAGCTATTATACAATAATAGCCCCAGGTGACTAATGGAGCAGACTGTCATATGGTGAAAATTGGCTTTTTGGATTGCTATTATTTCTTGTGTCGTACACAGTTTTTTCACAAGTTTCCCTCATGGTGATAATGTCTTACAGCAGACATACACAGTGAAGTCAGCTGCACATTTGAGTGATAGAGCAACATTTGTGAAATACAATAACACATTAGTGGATTACTTTGAAGCAGGGATACTCAGCTTTGACAGGAGGCCAGGAGCCAGTAGCAGTAGCCCCATTCGTGTCTTTAGGATTTAGGGACATTTCTAGGGCTTTAGGCTGTTTCTAGTATTATAGGATGTTTGTGGTATTTAAGGTTGTTTTTCTAGAAATGTTGTGTATTTCTAGGATTTTCTGACAATTTTCCAATTTTAACACATTTCTAGGATTTTAGGACGTTTCTAAGATTTAAGCCATTTTGAGGATGATTGGACATTTCTAGGGTTTAAGGACATTTCTAGGACATCAGGCTGTTTCTAGGATTATAGGATATTTCTAGGATTGTAGGACATTTTTAGGATTTCTTAATGTTTTAAGGATTATAGGACATTTCTAGGATTTGAGGACATTAGGATTTTAGGAGGTTTCTAGTATTTAGGACGCTTCCAAGGACTGTAGGACATTGTTAGGATTTTAGAACATTTCTAGGATTTTAGGATGCTTCTGGGATTTTAGTACATTTCTAGCATTTTAGGACATTCCGCTGATTTTAGAACATTTCTGATATTTAAGGACGTTTCTAGGATTTAGGGGAAATTCTAAAATTCTGGAACAATAGGGGCTTAGCTATGACTTCCATTGGGGATGTGGAGGATCCTCCACCGGCACTTCTTTTTGATAAACAAGCTCTATTTTGATGTTGTTTTATGCTCTCTGGCACCTTATGGATACTAAATGTACAAAACCAATTCCCAGTGTGTATCACTGTATTTTTATTGTGAATTAGAAAATGGTTTGGGGGCCACCAGGCATGTTTTTGGAGGCCAGATTTGGCCCTCGGGCTGTATATTGAGTATTAGCAGGACCAAGCGCCACAGACTTCTCAGTCAGATCCATCCCTCAGACCTACACAGCACCAGTCTGTTGCCGATATATGTTCACTTTTGGGTCCAAAACCGTAGATGATGACAACTGAAGTGATGAACTTGAGGCTTCAAAACAGGAGTCCTCAAACTAATGGGTGACATTTTTATAGGCTGTATTACCCATGATGAGTAAACTGAACTTCATATATAAAATTGATAAAGTGCTCCTTTAAATACCAATAGGAGGCTGTAGGATGTGTGATTACGTAATTACGTAATTGAATTGAGTGCATTAAAATGCATTACATTTACAAATCATGTGATCCTTGTTTTTGAAATTGTGGTTTTGTGCATCAGCAACAACATTTTTCTGTTTTTCTTTCATTTTTTCCCCCTAGACTTTATCATTTAAAGCTGTGAGTTGAGGGAAATACATTATCTTACACCTTTAAAGAGCTGACATAATAAAATATCAGCACAAACAAGAACAAGTATAAAACCCTATGCGAAAACCAATGTAACCAACAATATTCACAGTACAGCACTCTGCATTGTAGCCATACTGCACATCCACAAAGTATCAGCCTGAATAATGCCCTCCCTGAACTCCCATTGTGGATCCAATTTCACTGCAGAGCATGGCAATGCCATTAAAGACGAAAAAAAAGGCATGAAAATGCAACACACACATCACACCACACACAAGAGTATTGTACGGTGCACTCTCGAGGGATGGGAGGCAGTTCCACCTCAGGGATCTGTGAAGGCCGACTCTCGACAGAGTCAACTCTGAAGCAGAGCCACGGAGGCCGGGTGCATACAGATGTCCGGGTGCTCATGTGTGCTGGAGAGAGACTGGGGCTGCCGTATATAGTATGTATGTTTGGGTAAAGGGCAGAGCATGCTAGTGGAGGGTCTCTGGAACAGATGCTGTTTTAGCTGGGACTGGATTGTGAGCAAAAAGAGAGACTGCCGGCTGCAGAGAGGGTGGTGGGATACAGAAAACAGCTGAGAGACTGATAAGACGTGTTATCAAACGAAAAAATCAGCTCACAGTTCTATTTCTATTCGAGTTTGGAATGAACAGTTTGGGTTTTGACACACGCTATGCTGTTATTGATGTCCAATAACAGGATTCACGCAGACTTCATTTACCTGTTTGTTTGCATGATGAAACAATTTTACACTTTCAAAATTCATTCTTTGCTTCAGGAGCAGCTACAATGTGTCAAAAACATGATTCAAAAGCAATCACAATAATGGCTTGTAATATTCCAATAAGAATCATAGTCATCACCATATGTGAGTGTTATATTATGACTGTTGTTACATAATAACTTGTTAATATTTAACAATATTTAAGTGGCACCCCTTTACTGCAGTTATTTAAATTAAAGAGCTATTGAATAGATATGTGAATAATCATATAGAATGACCACTAGAGTCACATCAGCAGTAAAAATTATCAGCTGTCATAATTATTAAAATGACAACCTGAGCATGTTGAGTTCTGCATAAACTGACCCACACTCCACCCACAACCCTTTAGTTTAATCCCACTCTCCTGTTATTTTTGGGTTTTTTTTTCCTTTTTTTAAAAGTCTAATTTGTTTTAGATTTTATCAAATTGGGATAAACAACAAGCTAGTATACTGTATAAATAGCATTTGACATGTCAATAGTCGTGTAACATTTTGGCTTTGCATTGGTCTTCCGCGTTTTCATATTAAGCTCTGTGTATGATTCGGGAAACCACAATTTTCAACATATTAACAACATTAAAATGTGCAAATGTTACATATCTAAAAATACGTCGATGATCCACAATGTTGCACTGTGTGACGTGATCCTTCAATAGCATTAACACACACACTGAATTTCATGAACCCATATCCTCAGAGTTTTCTGTTTGTTTCTCCTCGACCTCCTTGCAATGTGCAGCAGTAGCAGCTCATCTATGTCAATTCTTTTGGAGTGCATAGTGCGTGGTTTGCACCGCTGGTTACCGAGGTTATTGTTTATCGTTATGATTATAGTTATAGTGCTTGGTGTAGACGGTCCTCGAGTTGGTTTAAAGTCACTTCCGACACTGTTATCATTAAGTTCAGAGAAACGCATTGGTCATAAGAATTCATAAGGGACCAGGAACCTTTTCTCTTGTGATCATCTCCCTCCTAACCTTCTGCTGAGTCATCATGACCTGTGCATTAAAGCGCCCGACTAGCAGATGCTATTAGTCATATCACTGGCTGTCTGACAATTTATTCTGTAATGTTCTGCATATTTTCAAAAATTTACAAAAGATGTTTCATTTATCTCATGTGTTTTTTCTTTTTTTTCACATCAAACACCTCAAGGCTAAAACCACAGTGGCAACTGTGAGACCAGGATCTGCAAACACTTGACAATGGTGCTCTCTTAAAGTCAGCTCAGGAAAGAAGTTCCCCCCGCAGGGTGAATGGTAGGTTTTAAACAGTAATTTGTTAATTGCTGTTGAGTTAGAAAGAACTAAATTATCCTCAGGCTTTGTGTTATTAGCACTGGGCCTAAGGAGAGGGAAGGAGAAGAGGCGGGCACATTATCCTTATAAAGTGCAGTGCATCACGATGGTCATCTTCCATGGACCAATAGTCCATTAAGTAAAAAAAAACAGGTTTCAGTTTGTCCATGAGTGAACACTGCAGCTCCTTAACACCAAAGTGAAGTCTGTGTAATGTTTTGTAATGTAGGGGCATACCTTTCATGTATGCATGTGCATGTGCACATTACCCTCTCATCCCCAAAAAACAGGGCTCCCCTGAAAGCATTAGTGTCCTTTAAATAGTTCATTTCTGAGTTAGGATGTTGATTAATGGCCAGAAAAGAGTTTTATGCAGAATATTATGATGTCACAGTAAAGGTGACCTTTGAACTCGGTTTACAGGATTAGGGGAAGGAGGCAGATTGTAAAATACTGGAAAAAATCTCACATTTACACAGGAAGCAAACACCAGACTCCTGCATGAAAGTCCAGGATTTGTTGGACCCATCCACCACCCCTCCCACCTTCCCTATTGACGTCCTCCTGCTCCTTATATTTTGTTGTTACCATTCAACCTGCCATGCTGCAACAAGTTCCATCCAGCCTCTTTTTATTACTGTCAAGTAATACCGCTTGTGTACATATCATGCGGACATAGCAGATGCCGTCTGGCCGTGTATGAACACCACAAGGTGTTCTGTCTGGCCATGCTCTAACATAACACCATCCAGCAGCAATTCACGCAGACAAGAATCATGGCTTTTGGAGATGTAATCTTACGCCAAAAAAATGTCAAAGTGGCTGTAATTTACAAGTTTGGAATGAGAACGGTCTTGAAATACAGCTCACTGTCTGCTTTTAGTTGGAGAAGAGAAAAAATGTAATATATTTCTTCATGCTTCTCAGATTCAATTCTAACTTTTTATCTTTATTTTAGCTATGCTGTGAGAATAACACTGACACCAATAAGTTAGAATCAGCCTTTTATATCTGCCAAGCAATATTTTTTTCTGGTTTTGGTTAAAAAACACAAAAGTAAAAAAAATAAGACCCGGGAGAACAAAAACATGTATGTTCATGAACATGTATTATTCAAAACCCTTTGCTCCATAAAGGAAAAACTGTGTAGTAGAAAGGTTTTCATAGGATGGTAGCAGATATGTCTGCTATTGGTACATATAATAACACATAGGGCCTCTGTCAAAAGTTTTATATGTTCCTAGAGATCCGTGCAGCAGAGCAGACCCACCACTCTGACCTCAGCAGATATGTTACAGTGTACTCCATGGCAGTACAAAGCGTGAAGTGTCAGTGTGTTTGTAAACTGTGGTGTCCAAGTTAACAGAGGTTAAGTGTCCAGATGCACATTGCACTCCTCTCCCCATCCACTGCACAGCAGGGCCACTAAACACTCACTGTGTGGACTGCACTACAATAACGATCCCATGCTGAGGGATGAGTGAGCGTGTGTGAGTGTGTGTGTGTGAGTGAGTGAGTCTGTATATGTCCATGACTGTGGAGCATGTCAGTGGATGTTTGGAGATGGTTGGATGTATAGTTGGCGAATGTGTGGTCCTTTTTGTTACCACCCCAGCCCCCTGGATGCATTAGACATTCTGCTCGGCTCAACACTGGACCCTCCATTGCATATAGGCTCTTATTGATCCACGGTTAGTAGAGATAAACATATTGATTCCTGTCATTTACTGTATGAAAGCTTGATTTGTGCTCAGCTTGTTTCACCTCTGACCTGAACATACAGCATCATTTTTGTCTCATATAGATGAAGTTAGCCACTCCAGAGACAAATTTTCACAACTGAACAGCCAATATTAATTTTTTATATGTGTCACATTGGCCGCCATGCACTCTTGGAAATAACAGTTCAGTAAAGGTTTGCATGATCAGGGCATACTTAGTGAATTATAATGCATTCATAATGCTTTATGACTACATTCAAAAACACACATAATGCTAACAGATGCACTATATCAACAGTCATAAAACATAATAGATGTGACATAATATATTGGATGCTCTTGACTACTTATAAACTGGATGTTGACTGATGGGGCTTATAATGCATTATAAATGCCTATATACTCATGTATACACACAAACAATCAGCTGGTGTATAGACTCATTGTGTGCTATGACAGTCTATGCAGTGTTGCAAGTCATCACCATTATCACTTTATTTTATGCATATAACTTATGATACTGCAATGAATGAAATGAAAAAAATCAGTTAAAAAAAATCAGTCATAATTCAGTGTGTCTTGTGTGTAGTTAATATGATTTCAATTTTATAATCAGCAGACGACAACATACGCATTCAGCAGAGTCAGTAGAGATACCAGGGACATGAAAAATTTTAGAAAATAATAATACATCTGTAAACAATGCATCATCTGATAAGAGCAGGCTATGACAGAACAAAAGAGGGAATGCTGTGTCATTTTTTCAAGCCTTAGACACTACAGCATCTGAAGGTTCAAGATTCAAGAAGGTTTATTGTCATTACAAAACATGAGGTTCATGAGAGGGAACGAAACTAAGTACTGAGGTCCCAGTAAGTCAACAACAGAATAAGGTACTAGAATCTAAAACCAGCTACAAATATATACAATGAAATAAAACAATAGTCTAATATTAGGATAAAAACAGTAAATATTTAACAGTGCAAATGCATTAATAAAAACAGGTCAAGGGAAAAACAGTCAAGGAGAGCTATGAGAGCATGTAGGTGTGTTTTCATCCACCTCTTTTTATGTGCATTTTCAATCTGCACATAAAAAGCCTTGTTTTATTATAGAGTATGTGAAGTTGTTGTCACGCCATGTTAATTTTTGTACGGGGGATTGTGAGAATCAGGCTGTTACCTGTGCCTGCTGAAGTAACAATATTTGAACAACCTAATGACAATAAACCACATAAAACCAGTCCCAGGCTGCATTAAAGACCACAATGCACAACCTCCACTCGTATATTGTAAACTCTCGTGTTTTGGACTGAGAGCACAGCAGTGAGTTACCTGCACATTCTTATTTTTTACTGTGGCTAGGTGGATGTGCTCCCAGTAATTGCTTAAGTGAGTACAGTATTATCGTAACTATATGAAACTGGCTTGAAAATACTACTACTACTACTACTACTACTACTAATAATAATAATAATAATAATAATAATAATAATAATAATAATAATTGGAAGAAGGAAAAAATAAACAAGACATTTATAAAAATTACAACAATGACCTGAAAGTTATTTCAGGCTAGGTGGATGTGCTCCCAGTAATTACTTAAGTGAGTACAGTATTATCGTAACTATATGAAACTGGCTTGAAAATACTACTACTACTACTACTACTACTACTACTACTACTACTAATAATAATAATAATAATAATAATAATAATTGGAAGAAGGAAAAAATAAACAAGACATTTATAAAAATTACAACAATGACATGAAAGTTATTTAAAAAAATAGATAAATAAAATAAAAAATAGTAAAAGAAAGAACAAGAAGGTAAAAAATATGCAAAGAAGGCAAACAAGACTGAGAAAAGTGCTTAAAATATTTTATTTCTGTAACATAATTTGTAATTATGAAAACTATCAGTATAGTTTTGTCCCATCATTTTTTTCTTTTCTGTCCTAGGCATTTTATTTTTTTCAATTTTTCTAAATTTACTACTTTCTTGTACTTAGTGGAACATTTCTTACCTTGCTTAGTGCCTTTTTTTATCCCTTTAGTTTTTATTTGGTTTTCAAAATGAAACAAGAATACACAGTCACATATCAAGTTACAAATGTCAACTTGCTTTTGATACAATTCATTTAAGGAACGAAAAGAGAACGAAAGAAAGAAAAACAAACAACAAAAAGAGAAAATAAATAAATAAAATCACAGAGCTTGTGGGAGAGTTATAATAATAACTCATACAATGTTAACACAAGATGTGGGCCCATGTCCTTATATTTCTCTAAGTACAGTATCCACTTCTGCCATGTCTTTACAAAAAAATTTTCCCTTAAACTTAGCACAAAAGTCTATCTCTTTAGCTGCTCTAAGAAGTATCTTAACTAAATATCGGTCCTTCTTTGATGTTACTGGGGATATATGGCCCAAGTACAAGACAGTACATGATAAGGGAATTATATCCAAGCATTTTTATCAGGACTGAATGCACATCTTCCCAGAATGGTTTCAGTTTTTCACAAGTCCAAAAAATGCACGTCTGGTGTGCACCTAAGCAGCCACAAAGTCTCCAACAGAGCTGGTATGTAAGAGATGCTTTACTTAGGATTTTAGGTATTATAAAAAGTGCACCATTTTTCCAGTTAAATACCCCCCTATAGTGTGAACTTGTGGAGGTATGTTGAGTTTCATATTTCATACCATGCCTCTGATAACATTTCCACATTTATTCCTTTTCCCACTTTGATTTCAGATATAGTGTTGAATTACCTTTACATTCCATAATACTTTCATAAAACCTGGATTACTTTGATACATTTATTATTTGGCTTATATGCATCCATCATGACTTTGATCACTGGGTTTATCTCTTGTAGACTCTCTATCTTTACTTCTCTATTATAGTAATATCTAAGTTGTATGTAGCTAAATAAGTCCTGATTTCCAAGGGAAAATGTTTCTTTTAGTATCTGGAAATTCTGCAGTGTCTTGCTTTCCATTATTGTACACACTGCCTTGATACCTTAAGGCTTAATGCCTTTTTATGTTTTGAAAGTAATTTCAACAATTTCAGGGTTCAAAGGTTTTAAATACTTGTAAGAGGCGTCTGAAACAGCACATGGAAAGTGATGTTGCTCCAGGTTTCAAAGGGTTAAACTGTATCCATTCATTCTCTCTCTCTGACTCAGCCGCATATGAAATGGAGAGAAAAGGCCAAAGGACAGTATGTGGCAGACAGTGTGCGAAAGTATATCGTATGTGAAGTGTGAAAGCTGCTCCTGTCAGGTTGACACGGTGACTGCTGTGGCCCATGTTGGCCTGCAGTCGCAGCTTGTCACTATTGTGTTCTGCTCTTTCATCCCAGATTAGGCCGCGAGTGTTGTGAGGTTATGAACAGGTAATCTGCTTGCACTCTTTAATCAGACAAAATGTGGGGTATTAGAGAAGGCGTGCCAGCTTTACAACTTAAGCTCCGGACTGGTCAATGTCACCTTGTCTTCTAAACAGAAAGTGAAGCTAAAGGATTGTGAGCACCTACAGCTCAGACTCATTCTCAAGCAGTGAGTCACCAGCTTTGTCACACCAACACCAACAAGTGCTAAATTGTAGCCGGACTCGGGTGATTAACATTATCCTTACACACAAAAGTCACATGGGTGTATTTTGTCTAAATGTGGTATTTCACACTTTGTATTAGTGTATAGCAGGGATATTCAACTTATTGGGGGCCACTTTTGCAAAATGACGGGAGGCAGGAGCCAGTCCCAGCAGCCCCTACATTTTTCTAGGATTTAAGGATGTATCTAGGATCTTGGGTTGACATTTCTGTGATTTTCAGATATTTTTTTGATTTTAGGATGTTTCTGAGAAATTTGGATATTTCTAGTATTTTAAGATAATCCTTGGATTTTAGGATGTATCTCCTATTTTGGGACATTTCTCAAAGTTTAGGACATTTCTAGGATTAAAGGACATTTCTAGGATTTCAAGACATCACCAGAATTGGAGGATTTTTTTAGAGGCTTAAGACCTTTCTAGGATATTTGAATATTTCCAGGATTTAATGATGTTTCTCTCATTTTAGGAAATTTTAAGGATTTTAGGAGATTTCTAGGATTTTAGGAGATTTCTAGGATTTTAAGACATTTATTAGATTTAAGAATGTTACTTGGGTTTTTGTAGGATTTTAGGACATTAGGGGCTTAGCCAGGAACTGTGGGGGATCCTCCACTGGCACTTTTTTGATAAACAAGCTCTATTTTGATGCAGTTTTGCGCACTCAAAAACAATGCCCAGTGTACTTTATTGGGCATTAAAAAATAGTTGGGGGGCCACCCAAAACCCTATCTGGGGCCAGATTTAGCCCACAGACTGCAGGTTGAGTATCACTGATATATAGCATCAGAACCATAGTTAGAAATAAACCTGTGAATGATCATTTCAAGCCAAGTCTGGTCTATAATCACCAAATGGTGAGTGGGTGGAGTTTTCAAATGTGTGTTCACAGAAACCCACCTTTCCCGCAGAGCTGCCCACAAGGACATTCATTTATGGAACATAAACTTTTTCCTCAGTTAACATTGCAATATGCAGCTCATTCAGTGAGGCAGTGAGGTGCTTGTTAAACTCACCCCCTCCTTAGATAAAGTTCACAGAACAATTGAAGCAGCCCTATGGAAATACCGCAAAATCACCACCATTTAAATTTAACTCGGTCTGGAACAATCCTGATATTCTAATTAACAAGAAACCACTTAATTTTTCTCACATGAACTGAACCCATCAAACATGTTAACCATATCTATCATAACACACTGGTTTTATTTTTCCACTTAAGCCATCAAGTACACCATTAGGAGTAAGCAATTTTTGGAATATCAACTTAAATCATCCATTTCAACAAGGTTTAACAGCATGATCACTAACATAGATTCTCCTCCCTCAAATTTAGAGTTAATCAACATTTTCCATGAAAAAAAATGTATTCAAAGAGTAATATCTAAATCTGACCATCAGTAAATGGGAGTTAGACTTATCCAACACCCACTTCTGGGACCATGTCAGCCTGCAAATCATCCACCCCACAGAGTATACTTCACTGGGCAAATGTTTAAAATGGGACTTCCATCAGATATCTGTTCACACAGAGAGCTGTGTTAACAGCACCTCGCACAGCACACCCACCAAACACTTAGAGGAAATCACTGAGTCACTATCACTCTTCCCGGGTTGCCACATCCCATTACTCCCCTCACTCTGCTTACGAGGAGGCATCAACAGTCAGCTTGAACTAGACAAATGGTAGATTACCCCCCTGTGGCTCCAAATGCTGCCAAGAAAGCAATCCTCATGAACTGGGAATTAAGGAACACCAACACCTACATCAGTGATACTCAGTTTAGACCCGGGGTCAGATAGGGTGCTGGGTGGCCTCCCAGTCATTTTCTAACTCACAATTAAAATAAAGTGATTGACACCGGAAGTTGTTTTTGCACTTTCGGAATACATAAGCTGCTATCAGCTGTATAAAACAGCATCAAAATAGAGCTTGTTGGTTAGAGAATTGTGAAGGTGGAGAATCCCCTGCACTGAGGTCCTACCCAAGCCCCTGATGTCCTAAAATCCTAGAAACCATAATGTATGTTTCTAGGATTTTAGGACATTTATTGAATTTTAGAATGTTTCTCAGATTCAAGGACATTTCTAGAATTTTTGGGGATTTTCTTTTCCTTGGGTTTTATGACATTACTAGTATTTTTAGACATTTCTAGGATTTTAGGATGTTTGTAGAATTTTAGGATTTTTGTAAGATTCTAGGATTTACTGTGGTGCTTTTGTTAAGTATTTTTTGTCCATTAAAGCATGGACACATGTTCTTGTAGAGACTTGAAATGCAAATGTGAACCTGACAATGAGCTTAGTGAAAGCGTTACTTTCTTTATTTTCGTCATGCATCTCCTCATGTGCTGGTACACCTGTACTCATTTTTTGTCTAAAATGCTCCGTTTAGTGCCTGTCTCTTTAAGTCATTGCCCAAAAAAGCCCAGCCTGCTCTGATATGTCTCTTCCACACAGGGGCGTCATAGTGGGGGGAAAAGTGGGACTGACTACCCAGGGCCCAAGTGGGAAGGGGGCCCTTATTGGGCCTGAAATAAAAATTATTTTTTTATTTTCATTTTTTTCTCTTTAAGTAGTGACTGCAATAAGTTAACTAAAATTGTCTGATTAATGAACAAACATTCAGAATTCCTTTCTAGAAAAAATATGGAGTCTCTCTCAGAGGCCCCTCTCACATTTTTCAGGAGTGTAAAACAAAGTTATAGTTGTTTATTGCTTTTAATGGGTCATCGGTTAATGCAGGTGTGGTTATAACAATTGTACAGGGTTGGCTTGGGCAGTGATGGGGCCCAATGAGATAAGTTTTCATGGGGCCCAGAATTCCTGGCGACGCCCCTGCTTCCACATCTCAGGATCTCTGTGCCGTCATCGCAGCGAGGGTAATGACTGTACCTGAGAATAGTGGTACTTTTTGCTGTGAAATAACATCAGTAAAACTTTCTAAACACATATGGACATTTTGCGACAGGAATATGAATCAGACTCAGGGAGAATTAGTGAGTAATTGCTCATTAAAATCAATAATAGAAGCTCCTGAGCACAATGCATTTTCTCTGATGTTACCATGTAGCTACATGTAGCAGTGTACCTTCAGCCAGAGAATGACTTTCTTCTCTCCTATGAAAAATCACCAATAAAAGCCTCTAAGAACAACACATTTTTCCTGTACATGTATGTAATGGAAACACTTGCGGAAGAGTGCCTGGAGCAAATGACTATAAAGAAAATCGGTAACATTCTGACGTCATCTTGACATCAAGGTAGAAAAAACATTGGAAATATTGTTTTCCGAATGTTCTAAATCCTGAGGCATTTGCTCACAGGGATATACTTTTACACGTTTTTAACTCATTATTTAAACTTTGCTCCAACATTATAACAGAAAAAAAGGAAGCATAAAAAATCTCCTTTCGCAAGTCAGAAGCTGTAATAGGAAAAAAAACACTAAGGTAATATAGGTGCATGATTTCAACAGGCAACTTGAAAATACACACCAAATTTGAATAAACATTTTGGTAGATTTAGAACTCACTGTATGCATTCAGGTACTCAAATCAACATTTTTCACTCTGTATTTTTCACTCTGTGTCTGTATTTCTGGTTGAAAAATTATCCTCCCAGTTCACTGAATGAATTTGACGATAGCAAACTCCAAATTACTTAAAAACCTACATAAATTTGCAAATAAAAACAACCTATTAAATGGAAGAATACACAGCTGTCCCCGAGGTCAGGAAAAAAATTATAATGCCCGCCTGCATTTCGAGCCAAGTCCCGCACCACATTTCCTGGCAGACCGTTCCCAGAATAATGCAACCTTATTAATCATTTAGGTAAGCAGTTAAGCAGGCCGTAGACGTAGTATCAAGTACATGTGGGAAATATATTTGATAAGGCTTTTGGTGGAGTGTTTTTTTTAATATCTGAGTGCTGTATATTCATATTTGGGGTGTTGTATATTTCAGGCACTTCATGCTTTTTGGCTCTGCTCCTCCTGGAACACAAACACTCTCCTCTGGTGAAAAGCTACTGTGTACTCTCTCCTCTTCATTATAAATGTGTCAGTATGCAATAGAGGAGAGTGCACTGCTTTTAAAGTAAGTGGGATGGGCTGATTTGTTTCGCTATTGCCAGCCCTTCATACACCATTTTTTCCAACCTGTATGGATAGGTGCACTTGGGTGGGCATGTGCCCCTTAACAAATAAATGAATTTCTGCAAGGTATGAATGAAATAAAGTATTAGCTCAGAGCGTGGTAGAAGCTGCACCTAGCCAGCGGGCAACAACATGTTTTGCATTTGTATGCACTCTGGTTTTCAGCGTTTAATACACCCCTATCTCTTGTAGAGGATATTTTATATATGATTATTAGGAATGAACTGATGGCTTGTCTCTTTGAATCTTGAAGAGTGTCCCAGTCCTAAAATCAGCTAATGAGTTAGCATTTCAGCACTCCCGGTTCCCTCGTCTTGAAGTCAGTGGGTTTTTTTGAATGAGTTTTTGGTTAGATGCCTCAAATAAGGCGGTTAACACAAGATTAAAAGATTTTCATGTTTTGTTCAATGACATAAAATACATAAATACCACACTTGTGAACTTTGAAGCTTTTATGTGCTTTTTAAAAGGCAGTTGCTAACAAGTGGCTAACTGAAACCACAGAATGTAAACAGGCTGAACCATGCCAAACATGGCTTTACAGCCTTGTTGTGGAGGTGATGTTGAGCAATGTGACCATCGTGTAGTTTGTTTATAGCCTAATGTGGTGTTCATTTGTGAGGATTATCTTGCTAAACAAAAGATGTAAGAATCATAAATGTTTATTGGCCACAGAGATTTTTTTCTGCAGCGATCCAAAATCCAATAGGAAAACTGCATAGCTTTTTTGCCATAGTCTATTTCTATTTCAGGCTGCTTCAGTGTTGCCAGATATTCAATAATTACTGTATTTGTACGATAATTTTGCCCTCTGTATGATGTATGATCAATAATTCCAAAGTTGTCATAATGTATGATAATTTGACCAATGTTACACTTAAAATAAGCACTCAGTTTAGTTTACATGTCTCGTTTTAACTCATTTCTACATCTGTGTTTATGCATCACTTCTCACGTGATCTCCTTACAGCCACTCACATTTGGTGCAGGCCACGTTCGGGTCACGTTTGTCGAGCACGCACTGCTGATGCTTATTTTTGTACACACTTGGCTGCCGGCGCCAGACTGAGGACTGAGAAATGTAGACTGAGAAATGAAGCAGTTGATATGGGTAGATTTGTAGAAGTGTCCAAAAGTTGTTTAACTACTTGTTTACCTAAGTAATATATTTAAGCTATTCATTCTCGTGATTGTCACTGGCATATGATAATTTTTCTCAAAATATGATCATTTTGAGCCTCTGGTATGATAGTTTTAACATTATCAGTCTGGCAACACTGGGCAGCTTCAAGAGGCTGACAGCAAGAGCTTTAGTATACGCCCATCGAGCAGGCGCACTAGCTGGGTAAGCTGGGTACTGCTCAGCTGTTACTTGAGCACAGAGCAAAAAGGGGCAGAACTTTGGAAAGGCTAAATTTGTACAAGGCCCAACCATCACATATGCTACTGTTCCAGCCTGATTTCCAATGGCACCAATGTGTTCAGCTCTGGTGCACCACTGGTCACAAAAATTTACCAAAACTCTGTTGGTCACACACAGCTTGAGCCATGAGCATGCAGCAGGAAGTGTGGCTATTCCATATTATTCAGAGTTCGGATTGTGCTGGAAGTAATTATTTTGGACTTGGATTTTAATTTACTGTAGACCAATTAGCAACAAACACTACAGCCTCTTTAACCTGCTGCTCTTCCAGAGACACACAGAATATTAACATCAGCTGTGGGAGGCAAAGGCTTGAGAGCAACACTGAAAACTTCAGTGTATTAACTCACTGGCTGAAAATGAGGAGGGATGAGCTGAAGGTGCTCACAGTCTTTTGGCTCACTGTTCTGTCATCCCTACCAGCAGCCAGCCTGCTGTGTTGTTACAATAGCTCTTCCATCCAAAGCATCCTAAATCCTCAAAAAAAGTTTATTTATCATTTTCTCCCCTTCCCTTCCAACCCCAGGAACTCACAATTAAACCAAATAGGCCTATCTGTTGTTCAGCTACTTATTATGGCCTGTTACCTCACCTCATGAAAAGGAAAACATCTTCAGGGGCGCGACATAATACCATTGTAATCAGGAGGTTCATAGGTGAACTAAGGTGTGGCCTATGCTCTTATTCTAACCTAAAATCAAAACAGTTTGGTCCATCACTGTCTCCTTTTCTTGCTATGTAAGGATACAGTAGAGTATTTGTGTCTTGAGCAGAAAATGAAGTCACACTCGTTCTGTGTCTGTTGTAATCCGAGATTTTCTGTTAGTTGTTGTGGTAGCCGGTCCGGCTGTGCATGAATGTAGGCCCTGTAAGCCTCGAGAGTGTATCCCATTAGCTAGATATCGCCATCGCCATCTTGACCCAAGACACTGCAAAGGGGCAGCGCCCAAAATCTGGATCACTCCCACTTTAACACTGTTAGTTCAATCAGTTCTCTTTCCAAACTTGTCAAATACTCCTGCTATGTCAGTGCTTCCGCGTCCACCTGGAATGCGGCTGGATAGTGTCAGATGAGAATGTGGGCGGACAGAACTGGTGGCATTGGCCAGATGGCACCATGCACATCCACATGTTATACACATGGTTGGCTTGACGGAGTTTCTTGCATGTGCATGAAACGTGGAAGGACAGTGTCAGGTTGTAACACTGCCAGTAACTACATAATATCAGGAGTAGGGCTGAAACGATTCCTCGAATAATTCGAGTAACTCGATTACAAAAAATGATCGAGGAATTTTCTCTGCCTCGAGGAATCAATTTTGCCAGCTCAAAGCATGGTATTTCGCCCGGACTACTTTTAATGCGGCACAACGCGCTGACGTCACGCACGTAAAGGAATAAAAAAGAGGCGGCGGATATGTTTGGTTTTAACCACGGATGTACAGGTAACGACGAAGAAGGCGACGAAAGCGAAAGGCACAAAGAAAAGGCAGAAAATGTTAAAAGTGTGGGAGCATTTCAAGCTGGACACCAAGGCGAACACTGCTGCGTGTATTCACTGTAAGACAGCGCTTGCATACCACAACAGTACGTCTTCAATGCTGCAGCATCTCCACCGAAGGCCCCCTGTTTACTCCGAGAGCGGAGGACCGTCACCCGAGACAAGGCAAAATGAAGTTAACGTAGCGCTAATTAATGAGATTAACGTTACTGTACCTTGCTAACATAACGTTAGCCCTGCGGAGGGCTAGGTTTCTATTAATTATGACTACTGTCGATGCGTGGCTAACGTGCCTTTCATACAGGCTGTATTTAATCTGTAAAAACACAGCGCTGCAGACTGATGAGGGTGGAAAATAAAAACATAATAAAGCTAACTGGGTAGTTAAAAAGGGAAACCAATGGTTCATTGTTAGGTGAAATGTCTTATTGTCTCATGTATATTTATAATTGCTCTTTCACTAAACAAAAATATGTTTTATCCGATTACTCGATTAATTGATGGAATTTTCAGTAGAATACTCGATTACTAAAATATTCGATAGCTGCAGCCCTAATCAGGAGCCAGTGTGTTCTCACTCATCAAATATGTCTGCTCTGTCAGTGTTTTCAGTGCACAAGCTTGATGCCAAAAGCCACCTTCTGTGTCCAACTAGAACAGGGCTGGACCACGTCATATGAGAACACGCCCAGACAGAACTGGTGCCGTTGTTTTTTTAACGCCAGCAGATGGCCAGACAGCAATCCACATGCAAAGCACACAGGCAGACAGAGCTGGTTGTGTGTGCATGAAATGCGGAGGAATGGCATCAGGTTCTCATGCTGCTGGTGACAACATAATATAAGAAGCACAGGTGTGCCCATAAAACAGCTGACGTTCATGCAGGATTCCCATGTTCACTTCCTATTTGGATGTGGGTTTTTTTTCTACACCTTACCATGTGCCTCTCTTGCCTTAACCTGACCAACCATGACTTTTTTGCCTAATCCTAACCATTGTGACGGTCTGCTTTGGTTGCCATGTGCTCATGTTGTGTAAACATAATGACATACTGCTTCATCCCACCATGTGCATTTGTTGACATCACGATAACGGCATCCTGGAGCGTAAACAACTGACGCATAAGGATACCTAAATCATCATAAGTAGACGCAGAAGGTCACTTACAAAGCATGTCAGCACATTTTATGAAGTTAACACCGTTAGCTGCTTGCCACCAGCCCAGCCAACTCCGTGTTGAGAACTGTGTGTGAACAACCTGAATCAGACGCCTTTGTTATGTTAGCACTGTTTATTGAGTTAGCACTGTTAGCTGCCAGCCACCAGGTCAGCCATGTTGAGAACCGCGTGCAGACAACCCGAACAAGACTACTTTGATGTTTCTTTTTAGACACCAGGCTATAGTAAGGTTGGCTAAAGATCATGTTCTAGTCATTTGCAATCAACTTCTTCTTCTGTGTGTCTGCCATGTAAGCTAATCTCTATAAACAGATATCTGCATGGAGATCATTTTGTTTTAGCTACTATCCCAATATTGCATTTCACCCAGTGTGTTCCATCTCTTCTCATGGACTTTTTACCTGCTTATTGAATGAGATTGGTTGATACAACTACAGCTACGGTGCAAAAGTAAACCAGTACCCTTTTGATATCCAAGTCTTGTCACTTCGCCTACAGATTCTTCATACATGCAGAAATCTGTCAATAGAGATTCACTCACTGGTGTCAGAGTCCTGCACTTTGTATGACAGCTATTGATTATGCATAACCCCTGATTATTTTCATTGATTGTGACTTATAGCAAAGAGAGTGAAGTTATAGTGTTTTGTTTTGATCATTCAGCCATATTCAGAGGTAAATGTGGAGCATGGTGCATCATGGTAATTTTATCAACCTCCGACCCCTCTTCCCCCAGGCCTCTTCAACTGTAAATCAAAAGGCTAAAATAATTCATACACAGTTAAGAATTACCTTTAATGCTCAAGCAAGGACTTTTATTTAAAATTCAAGTGGTTACCAAAAACATGTCCCATTAAATACTGATAAGAAATTACAATTATGTTTAATAGAAATGCAAATTTTCATTTTAATTACTGACAAGTGATAAAATATTCACATCAAATGATGGAGCCATTTGCGTGCAGATGAAACAATTCCCATTAGTGGCACTAAGCTGATAAGTGTTGCCAGCAAGGTGGATATTTTTAAACTCCTCTGTCATTTGCTGATGGATAGAAGAGGCATTATGGTTATCGCGTAATCTCTGTCTGACGGACACTCTGATTTGCATGTCTGAAAGTTTGAGCATAACTAAGTGTTTGATTCAAGGACTCAGTTTTTAACTTGGATGCTCGGATGTGGAAATGTGACCTGATGAGAGTTATCAGATAGAGAGGAGAGCTGAAGGAACACTCTTTATTTCCTTCTCCAATGTCATTCATGTCTTTTGTAAGTCATTTATTAAAAAATAATACTTTTTAATACAGCAAGTCATCTCCTCTCTTATTGTACAATGATGAAACATTGAAAACGGATCAGTGGGTAAGAAAAATAAATGTTTATACAGTGAAATGCTGAATTTTCATTTGACTGGTCAGAGGAATCTGTCTGTAAAGAGCTCTCACTTCATCAGCCAGTGACTATAGTTCTTCTACCCTTCATCCTTCAGAGAGCACCATTTGTTTTATTTTGTGATGTCAATTAAAAAAGTGGATATCCAATTATAAAAACAATTTCTTTATGTAATGTAGATGTATGCTGACAGAAGTAAAGTTTGATTCAAAAGCAAATGAGGAGGTTAATTGTTGTAGACATTTCTAGGATTTTAGGATGTTTCTGGGATTTCAGAACATTTTGAGGATTTTGGGACAATTCTAGGATTTGAAGATGTTTCAAGGATTTCTGAATTATTTGTAGGATTTTAGGACATTTCTAGGATTTTAGGACATTCTAGGATTTTAGGACATTAGGGGCTAACTCTTTGGAGGGGGTATGGATGATCCTACACTAGCACTTTCTTTGATAAACAAGCTCTATTTTGATGCAGTTTTATGCATTCTGGTACCTTATTTATGATAAAGGTACAAATCGATGCCCAGTTTATTTTATTGTGAATTAGAAAATGGTTGAGGTAAGATTCAGCCCACAGACCACAAGTTGAGTATCACTGATATATAGCATCAGAACCATAGTTAGATTTTAGAATATTTCTAGGACTGTAGAATGTTGTCAGGATTTTAGGATATTTGTAGGATTTTAAGAAAGTTCTGGGATTTTAGGACATTTCTAGGATTTTAGGACATTGTTATGATTTTAGGTCATTGCTATGATTTTAGGATGTTGCTCGGATTTCAGCACATTTTGAGGACTTCAGGAAATTTCTAAGATTTATAGGAAGTTTCAAGGACTTTCAAGGATAAGGATTTCAGGACCTGTCTAGGATTTTAGGATGTTATTGGGATTTTAGGACGCCTCTAAGATTTTAGCACATTTCTAGGATTTTTGGACATTTCTAGGATTTTACAGCTTAGTAAGGATCTCTGAGGCGGCACAGTGGCGTTGTGGTTAGCACTGTTGCCTCACAGCAAGAGGGTCTGGTTCCGGGGACGGGGGCCCTTCTGTGCGGACTTTGTATTTTCTCCTCGTGTCTGCGTGGGTTCTCTCTGGGGTCCCCGGCTTCCTCCCACAGTCCAAAGGCATGCAGCTTAGGCAACTCTAAATTGCCCTTAGGGCCCATATTGTTGTCTGTCTATATGTGTCGGCCCTGCCATAGTCTGGCGACCTATCCAGGGTGTACCCCGCCTTCTGCCCGATGACAGCTGGGATTGGCTCCAGCCCCCACCCCCTGCGACCCTTGCAAGGTTAGAAAATGACTGATGACTGGCAAGGACCTCTGTTGGGGGGTGCAGGGGATCCTCCACTGGCATTTTTTTTTCTTTTTTGTTAAACATACTCTATTTTGTGCAGTCTGGCACCTTATGTATACTAAAAGTAGAAAAACAATTCCCAGTGTGAATCACTTTAACTTCATTGTGATTTAGAAAATGATTGGGAGGCCACGTTGCACCCTTTTGGGAGCCAGATTTTACCTGTGAACCATTGACTGAGTGTCACTGATTTGGGGTTTTCTTAATCAAGGGCCAAATGAAGCTCAGCTAATGTGGAGCTGAAATGAAGTTTTGAGGTTTTGTCTAAGGGGGAGCAACAGTGTAAGTCTTGAAAACCCTTGCCAATGTACAGTATATGAACAAATTGAGATCACATACTCACTGCAGGTGAATATTCAGCATATGTGCACACTGACTTTATTTGATACTATCTTTATGTCTTATTAAAGATTTCGTATGTCAGCCTAAAAGATGAGCTAGATTTACTGTGCAAATTAAAATAGCAGTACGAATTGGGCTTACCCTTCACTGTGGTTTCCCACACAGACAGACAGTACCATTTTAATTCTCTCTTTGACGGACACTTTGAATCCTCCAGGGACCAGTGAAAAGCTGTCTGTTTACAGCTGCAACATGTCTGTCACTATGAGAGAAAAACAAAACCCTGGCTGAATAATAATGAGACCTGGCCGTCTTTGAACAGATATATTCTGAATTAATCATAATTAGCCCAAATTAAATCTTTCAACATGTTGCATTTCTCTCCTTTCCTCCGTGCAGCTAATCTCTCCCTCGCTCTGCCCTCCATTCTCCATCTGTTTCTGCGAAGGCGAAGTCATTGAAGAAGAATAAAATCATTTGGCTGTCCTTAATGTGTTTTGATTTTCCCATTAGCAACCCAGTCATTCTTCCTCACATGGGCATGAGCATAATTAGTGTCTGTCATCTGCATAAATTTGGCCCCTGAACCACAAGAATATCGATCAGGCTCACAAGCACTGCCTTACCTGCAAATGATGAAGTCCGTAGTGGCAGTGGGTGTTTTTTTTTTCTCGTTTGTTCATCAGAAACATGTTAGAAGCGTGAAACCTGGCTGGGGACTTGACTGTCATTTATTTGCTTTCTGCCATTTCTGATTCTTTATTTGATCCTGTGTCTTCTCCCACTGATACATTCAGACGTGAGATGCCATTTCACAGCAGCGCCACAATTAGAATTCAGAAATTCAGTTTTCATCATCCTCTTAGTATTCATGCCTCCACATTAGCCAGCATGGGATAATTGGTATCACCAAAAAAACCCTCCCTGCTATCTCCTCACACACTGAAGACATTTTGAAAGCAGAGCTAAAGTAATCTTATTACAAAGCCAGTATCTGAGGAAGATTTAAAGGTTTGCATATCTATAAATAGCCTGAAACATTGTAGGGTGACTCAGTAATGTGGAACATCAGGTAAAGTGGGGCAAAAACAATGGCCAATCACCAAAAGTGATCTTGACTAGGGCTGCGGCCACACCTCGACATAATCGTTTACGTGAATAAGTCGATCAACACGTCACACCGTATGACACAGAGCGCGTCATGAGAGCGTGAGCAGCGCCGAGCGTGTTGTTTTTTTGTTTCGGTGCTCCTGTATCAAGTTAGCGCGTGCACACTGTCTGCACGAGCAGCGCTTGTCAGGCGCATCTGAGCTGCGTGTCAGCTGCAGCACATCTAGAGAAACAGTGCCTCGCCGTTTCTTACGTGACGCTCGCATTTTAACACTTTACATTACAATGCATTTTATTTTGAAACATTTACAGGATGAGGTTGTCAGCTGTGCAGGAGCTTGTATAACTTCATAAATGAGTGGAATATGTGCTTATAAATATGAAAATACAGCACTCATATCAGCAGGCAGAGGTATGCCTTAAGGCCCAGTTAAGGCTGGACTATTTTGATGCAGAAAGAATGTACTAGTTATAATTATTTTCTGTTAGAGAAAACTTATAGTGTTATTCAAAATGCACTAATTTTACTGTAAGATGTTTTTGTTGGACTGCTACGTTTGAGATTTGTTACTGTAACAAAGAGTAAGTGTTTTGTTAAGTGACTTGAACTGTACATTGTTTTATTTATTTTGCTGTTGGATTGCTAAATGTAGATTGTACAACATTGGTTTTACTTGAGTGGAACAAGCTCTTGAATTAATTTTATTTTGGAGAGACTTATATCAGACTGTAAAACTCAGATTACCAGTTAAGACTGGGCTATTTTTTGTTGAGGAATAGTGCCCTGCAGTGTATGACAAGTTGTAAAATGTTATTTTTGGTAAACTTGTTTTATTGTTTTTTTTATATTAATCGAGTAATAAAAAAAATAATAGTTAGATCAATAAAAAAAATAATCGATAGATTAATCGAGTAATAGAAAAAATAATCAATAGATTAATCGATAAAAAAATAATCGAAAGTGCAGCTCTAATCTTAACCTGTTGCTACAACACTTAGTGCCAGGAAACAGTGGTTTGGGATTAGTCTGACATCATCAGAGTGGGCATGGCCTGTCGTTTTTTTTTTCAATATTAAGGCTGTTATTGGAATTTAAACTAGGTAGCAACTTGTTCTGTTGGAACATAATGAAGTGATTTAACCACCAGTTGAAACAACAAAAAATGTGTGAAATAACAATTTGTTTATTATATAAAAATCTTTAATGTCACTGTCCCACATTATTTTAACATGTTAACAGCTTTGTTCAGGTAAACATTTTTAACTGAATAGCTCCTCTTTTTCCATTGCATGGTTGTTTCCTGTTTTTTAAAAAAAAAACAAAAAAACTTTTGCATTTTTTTAAATGTAAATATGACTGTTGCACTTTACCAGACAAGGTGTCCCACGTTACCTGAAAAAATATAGATAAATGGAGAGATAGATAGATATAGATAGATAAAGATAGATAGTATGCTATAACAATCCATGCAGTTTCATAAGGAAATGTAAGGCACATGCTGATGCATTTATAATAATTTATGCTTTATCATATTTTTTCATTGTTGGTGTTAAGCAAGGTGTTATAATTTTCATGTATTTATAGGCTTAGGGTTATTGATGTCTGTATATGTAAGTTTTGGTAGTTCTAATGTATCATAAGCCTCATAAGTCAACCTCTAGTTTCTAACTAATCAAAAACATCCATAAGACACTTTGTTACTCCCCTTCAGGCTTAATCACGCACACAAGTCGCTCTTTCTTCACTGGCATTTATTAGCACAACCATGCCATCAAATATGTCGTAAGAACTAGATGAAAGCAAAATTAACAAATCAAAATTCACTTCAATGCAATACACACATTCTCATAGAGAATAACCATTAAACAAATATTGCAGATTAAATCAACTTCAGAGTTATAAGCTTGTAAATTTGCAGATAATTAATCACATTCTATAAAACATAAAGGCGCTTTTACGTCATCATCGCGTGAACCAATACACTGGCTGGCTTATTAACACATAAGAATAAGTACAAAGTAGACATAACTTATTACCTCATTGCCGCGTTAATTCCGAAAAAAAAAGGGGGGGGGGGTAATCAAGTTTCGCTTCAAACAAATCTTCATCCGACAGCATACAAAGCACAAAGTAATCCTCCCTCATTGTGGATTCAACCTGCCGGGTGCTCTCTCTCTTTCATGGCAGCGAGCGTAACAAAGGTCAAAGAACCAGCCGTGTTACAATACCCAAACATTCGTTCCGCTCTGTAAACACTATGCAGACAAACGCGCAATATTTTAAATTCAGCGACAATGTCCAAACATTATAAAATATTCTTTATCACATGTAAACTATTCTTAATTTTTTAACTTGAATTTCTGAATGAACTTAAACTGTATAACTGACTAACTGACTGTGAGGGCAGCTACACACTTAATACTTAGAATTATTTGTAAGTCTCATCTATAATGTTTTATAACTGTTGATATAATGCATCAGTTAACATTGTGTGCAGTCATAAAGCATTATGAATTACAATTCACTATGAATGTCATCATAATGCATTATAGATGTGGTCATCGTAGAATGTGTTACCATGTATTCCTTTAAGGCAGTCAAAAAAATGTTATCAACCAGGTCATGAATGTACCTCTTTATGATACAGTTATTAGTCATACGTATGTAATTTTATAATCAGACATGGTGTTTATTTAAAATAGCAACCACTGCTGTGAAACATAATAAGAATGCAGCTGCAGCTCACTGTATCCGCTCAGCAGCCGCTACTTGGTAAAAATACATTCCGCATGAGGAAACACCAACCCTATTACTTCACCTGTTATTTTCTTTGACACGGGCTTCTGAAAACCCTAAATTTTGTGTGAAGGTGTTGTGGTGTTTGCAGGTATAAGGACTTAATGCTATGATCTCCCTCCATTTATCCTTTCCGGCTTGTGGTCCCTGTGATGTTCCAAGTAACAAAGGCTGGACAGGAGGTAGAGAATGACGGGCAATCAATACCATACACAGCCTGTTTTTTTTTTTTTTTGTTTTTTTCAAGTGCCACTTTCCCACATCAGAGAGGAACATCCCAGCAGACTCCACTATCCCTTTGGACGCAAATGCTTTTACCCGTCAAGTCTCATCCGGTGTCTCTTTCTCACCATGTGGGCTCCCACATGCTGTAAAGCTGCTTCTTTTAAGGAGAGCCTTTCAAAGGTTACTTTGTCCTGAAAGAACACAATAGCGCATTCTGTTTCAACTCCAGATATGTTTGTTATTCAGCCGACAATGGTCTGCATGCTGCCGGCGTGAGGACGGAAATTGCTGGTCTCAAAACTCAGTTCACCTTTCTGATCTGATTTCTCCATCCATCCACTCTTCATTCTTTTATGGGATTTTAATGGCTGAATGTTTCCAAATCATGACCCCGGATCACAATAAGAGAGTATTGTGAATGAACAGCAGACAGTTAAGACTCATGTTAATCAAATGCAGTTTGGAGGTTTTCCAGAGAGGGAGATGTCAGTTCAATTTTGTCTCCCCCTCAAACTTTGAATTGGCCAAAATGGGAAACTTTCACAACAGAAAATCCTTGTAAAGCCTCCTGCAGACTGTGAGACTTTTGCAATCTATGAAGTTTAGTGCAGTTCCACTGTGCAACGTGTAATAAACATGATGTATGCAGACTGTGCAATGGCATCACCTACTGAGTCATAGGTCCATAGACATCAATATGCTAGAACAAAATATCCTCAGTTCACAAATGCTGCCGCCCGTGCACGTTGCATGTGGACACACTCAGTGTCATACGGCCATACATCAGCGTATACTGACAATGCCACCGCTTCTGTCTGATCTTCTCATCTGATGCCATTCCACAGCGTTCTGGTTGGATATAGAAAGTGGCTTTTAGCGTCATGCTTGTACACTGCAAGCACTGACAAAGCAGGAGAATGGGAAGAAGAAGAATGGGCTGGTTATCCATCTACGCCGCTGTAGTGGTAAGAGCAAAATGTAAACAAAAGTATAATCAAGCCCTTGCTATAGTGGCATTTATCAGAGAAAATCTGAAGAGGAGGAGGAGAATGTGGATGCGGTCATAGCTGGGGGGTAAAAAGGCCAACTTGGCATGCTGATTTTGCAATGAAAGCTCCCATTTAAGTATTTAATAGCCTCTATTAGCATTTATCATTCACTGGCAGAGTTGCACTGATCTGTGCATCATTTCATGCTGCATTTCTATTGGTTGGTTAGTAGACGTAGGTTATCCTAGGTTGTCTTTGATCGCACAAACTTGACAACGGTCATCCTTGAACCTGGCAGGCTTTAGTTGAGCTTGTTGTAACCCTCTTGAACTGTTTTCACTGTTAGAACCAGGAATCATCAGAGCAGACAGCTTCCTATTTCCAACCTCAAGTTTCAAGTTATTACTTCATATGAGCAACAAGAGCGACAGAGAAGCAGTCATTGGAAATGAGAGTTTTAGATCTCAGGCTCCCTCAAATAATGTCCCATAACCCTTTGAAACAGAGCAAATTGGCTTGATTTCTTTCAAAAACACGAGAAGAAGGAAATGAGCAACAAAAGAAGGAATGACCCAAAAATAAGCAAGACAAAAAAGACTAAAAAGTACAAGAAAATTACCTTAATATTAGGTAAGAAAAAATCCTTTCAAGCTTCTCATTGCCTTTTTCACCATGTTTTTGAAAGAAATTACACCAATTTGTTAAAGGTTCAGAGGTTTAAATACCTGTAAAAGGCATCTGAAAGCAGCACAAGAAAAGTGAAATGAGTCCACAGTTAACAGTACTATTGTGGCTGTATGAACAGTAAGTCACTCAGTAACCATATCTATCACATTTCAGCCCATATTAGTATAAATTGGTGCATGCGTGAATTACATCCATGGTTGAAACTCGGACTGTGACAGGTAAGGTAGGTTGTGACATGTGGTTTGTACAAGTAGTGTAGCCATAGTAGCTGTCAAAGATGGCCGACCTTTCTGCACACCTTGTACCACACAGGGACTCGCATCAGGTCTTGACACCCCTCAGTGCTGACAAACCACCATCCTTGGTTGATAATACACTGATCAGCCAAAACATTAAAACCACTAGCTGGTGATGTGAATACCATTGATCTTGCTACAATGCAATGTTCTACTGGGAAACCTTAGCTCCTGGAATTCTTGTGGATGCCACTTCACATGCTCCACCTACCCATACACCACTGCGGACTAAGTACTCCTGCAGATGGCAATTGAAGTCCCCTAAGGCAGTGGCAGAACAATGCACCATGCCACACTGCAAACACTGCTCAGAAATGGCCCGAGGAAAGTGCCAAAGAGCTCAACCCATCCACCTGGCCTGCAAGATATCCTAATCCCAATCCGATCAAGTATCCATGGGACATGCTTGTACTCCGCCTCATAACCCACAGATCTCAAAGGATCTGCCCCTAACGCCCTGGTTCCAGACCCCACAAGAAACCCCTCAGGAGTCCTGTGTCCAAGCATTAACATATAAAGCCAACCTGTATCCAGGGAGGCCCCAGTTAGTATCGAGGGTACCTCCGAGGTAATAGGACGTCCCATAATTACTCAATCAGACTGGGATCTTGGAACTTTTGATGCCTCAAGCTCTTTGTCACATTCCTCAAGTCATTCCTGAGCAGTTTTTCTGGTGTGGTATTGTCCTGCTGGGGGGCCACTGCCATCAGAGAATGTTATCGCCATCAGAGGGGTACACAGTCCACAACGGTGTTTGGGTGGGTGGAGCGTGTCAAGTAGCATCCACGTGATTTCCAGTGCCCAGGGTTTCCCAGCAGAATATTGCATTATAAGGAATGGTATTCACTTAACCAGCTAGTGGTTTTAATGTTTTGGCTGATTGGTGTATAACACATAGGGAAAATGAAAACTACTGGTCGCTGTGTTTAAGGGGGTATGAGAAATTGCAGAGGGTGGGATAAATTCCTATTGTATAAAAAGTTTGAGTTGACGTAAGGTTGGTTTGAGGCTAACCGTTATCTCCATTAACTCATATGTCTGTTTTAACAAGATATACATGATTGCAACATATACTGATGGGCTAAAAGTCAGACATTTCAACATTCAGTGATACATTTTTTTTTGGCAAGCTCTGCACTTACTTGCAATTAAAAGTTTGAATAGTTCCCTAATTCTTTTTGGAGACTTCTTTCCAGATACTAGGGGGCAGGCAGATGTTAGGATCAACTCCAAAATGATCAAGCCTTGCACCCTCACTCTAAATGAAGCAATTAATATTATGATCTCTTTAAACTCTTGGAAACATGTAGTCATGCCCTCCAGGCTGCACAGTTAAACAGTATTACAACAACTGCTGGAGCAGTGGAGAGGAGCTCATCAGATGTAAGGTTTAGACATAGACACACGCATTATATCATATTGATTGCAAAAGCCCTGATGTCCTCTGGATGTGTCAGTTGTTCTAATGTCCACTGGAGCAAAATGTTCTTCAGCAGACAGAAAATCATGGCATTTCATTCCCTCCACAGAGGAGAAGTGGCATGAACAAGAAATTACAGTGAAGCAGTCGTTGGAAATGACAATTTTAGATCTCAGCCTCCTTCAATGTTCTTTAACCCTTTGACACCTGGGCAAATTGGCTTAAGTTCTTTCAAAATCACGGGAAGAAGCCAGTGAGCAACAAAAGAATTAATGTCCGAAAAAGTACAAGAAAAAATCCTTGAAAATGAGTAAAGAAAAAAAAGGAAAATAATAAAAAAAAAATTAAAAAAAGGTCAAGCAGAGGTGCCTGAAAAAAATTATAATCATTTTGTAACATAATTTAAAATATGTAATTATGATAATGTTGAGATCAGTGATTTATATATAAAAGCTGGAGCTATTAATTGAAGTTTTACAGTTTAATTTTTTTACATTTAAAATTATGTCAAATAAAATTTTAATAGAATATATAAAAATAAATATTTATACTATATTTTCATTTTCAGCACTTTTTAAGGTCATTTTATGGTTTGTTTTTGTTTTGTTTTTTCCCTTATTATTTTCAGGTTGGGGTTTTTGCTCATTTTTTGGGCATGTCTTGTTGAATTTTCCATTGCCTTCTCCTCTTGTATTTGAAAGAAATCAAATCAGTTTGCTCAGGTTTTAAGGTGTTAAATAGAAAAGCAAAGTAAGATAATTAAATAAATACATCAGAAAACATTAACTCCCTGGCAACCAGTGTACATCCCAGTGAAATGGATATTAGTCATGCCAAGTCATCAACTTTTTGGGTCAGTGGTTGAAAACGTATGTAGAGTAAACATCTCTCAAACAGGAGGATGTCATTTGTTAGGGACTATTTTCAGTGGTGGATTAATCCACATTTGGTGGTGTGGTGAGGAGCAGTGGCAGCAGGATAGTGTTTGTTGGATCGAGTCAAAATAAACTACAGTGTGTGTTCATGGTAATGAGGGAACATGTCAGCCAGTGCAACAGAGTGGCTTATTGATGTGTTTTCAGGCAATTTTGGAAAATAGAAAGACTCCTTCTGGCACAGAGGAAGGCGATATATCAGGCTTTGGTTTGGGTCTTTTAATAGAATTTATTAATGATGGGAAAAATCCGAATATCACCAGCCTTAACATAAACCTGCATTGACATTACTTGCTGTGTTCAGATGCCTTTCACAAGCATTTAGACCAACCTCCATGTTGTTGAAAGAATTCAAGCCAATTTGCTGAGGTTTGAAAGGGTTAAGGATTAGTAGTTGTCAAATAGTAAATGCAAGGTACTTTGTTTGTGTGTTGTGGTATATGCTGCACTGTGTTATTACAGTTACTGTAACTGACTACAGTATCCCTTGAAGCACTTTGATCAATACAGCCCAGTTTGTAAAGATATGAAATTAACAACAATTACATGGTGTCAGCATGTACGTGGCTGCTTTCATCATTTATTAAAAAGTGCTTTACCCCACATACACCAAGCCGGCTTTGTAAAGAAATGGCTTCCCCAGTTTATTGTGGAGGAACTTGATCGGCCTGCACAGAGTCCTGACCTTAACCCCACCCAAAACCTTTGGGATGAACTGAGCCAGAGCTTATCACCCGACATCAGTGTTTGGACCTCTGTAATGCTCTTGAGGCTGTACGGGAGCAAATCCCTGCAGCTGCTTCCACACCTGGGGGAGAGCCAGAAACCAGAGTCGAGTGGATGCTGGGAGAGCAGCACATTAGTGTGGTCTGAGAATGTCATGTTCAATAATGACAGGCCGGTAATGCTCATGTGTCCGCATACTTTAGTTTAGTGTAAATGTCCTGGGCATACAGTATAGCTTTGTGATGTCCCAAACTCTCGTCTGCAGTGGCCAATCTTCCTCACGGTGACATAGGTGTAGCGACCCTGATTTTTTTTTATTTTTATTTTTTTTTAACTTAAAAAAAATCAAGTGTATGTTGACAGCATTGGAGCAAGTTTGCACATACTGTACTCCATTATTGTTATTTTTTAATTACCATTGTTAGTTGCTTAATTTATTTATTGTTGTTGTTTATTTGAGTTAATTTCCCATCAGTGATCGTTCTTGTTCCTAACAAATACAAATACAATATAATAATATAAAATCAGATATAATGATAATAATAATAATAATAATTATTATTATTATTATTATTATTATTATTATTATTATTAGTAGTAGTAGTAGTAGTAGTAGTAGTAGTAGTAGTAATTATATGATATAATTATATATGATAACAAAAAATAACAATAATAGCAACAACAACAAAACACAATAATAATGTTAATAGTAATAATATAAATGATTATTATCATTATTATATGATGTAATGTATTATAATTATTATTATTATGGTTCTTATTGTCATTGTTGTTGTTATTTTTTATTGTAATTATCAAATTTCTTTAATATTTATTTAATTTACTGATACTACTATTACTACTACTCCTACTACTACTACTACTACTACTACTACTACTACTAATAATAATAATAATAATAATGATAATAGTTGTTAGTACAAATGATATATTGGAAGGGAGGCAGGGTTCAGCTTGCCTCGAGCACTGAAAAAGCTAGATCTGCCACTGCGCATCTGAAAGTGTAAGTAACAGATTCTTTTCACGTAAAATATAAGTATTTCAGTGAAAACTTCAAATAGTCAGTCAGTCATTTTCTGTAACCGCTTGTCCTCGTAAGGGTCGCGGGGTAGCTGGAGCCAACCCCAGCTGTCATCGGGCGGAAGGCGGGGTACACCCTGGACAGGTCGCCAGACTATCGCAGAACTTCAGCTATATTACAATTATTTTTTAGATTTTATTTTTATATATTATAACACATTATGCAGTGTGAATGTGTGGAGCTTATTCTCTGGTGTGGTATAAACGGGCGCGCGCGCAATGATACACGCACACAAAGCATTATAACGCTTTTTGCATGAAACGAGCAGATTGGTGAGAGACTGCCAGTCCTCTTTGGACATGATCTTGTTTGTTTATTCTCTTCCTCTCTCTGTGTGTCTCTTTCCGTGTGTGTGTGTGTGTGTGTGTGTGTGTGTGTGTCTTTTTCAATCCAAGAGCACAAAAATCCCCTGGCAGGAAAACGTGATTCCAACTGTTTGTAATTCTCTTTCCAGTCAAATGTCATTTTCTGGACACCACTGTGTCTTATGCATTCTCGCAAATTCTACACTCGCAATCCCATTTACCGCAAACAATATTTTAACACCAAACCTGAGACATTTTTTTTTCTCCTGCAGTGTGCGCTTTTCATCCACCTGTGCCCCCGCCTGCCTGCCTGCTTGTGCGCGCGCATTCGCTGTACGCGCCCGCCGGACCGGCCGCGCGCGTCGCTCCTCGTGAATCCTAATAGCGTGTAGAGCCGCAGAGCTGGATGGCATCGCTGGGTGCCCGGTGCCAGACCGGAGCAGGAGAACCATCGCGGTCCGTTAGCGTGGATACAACCTGTGCGGGAGTGCACATTTGCTCGCGTTTGGAGTTTATCATTATTACATCACAGCTCATTATTATCAACGTTTCCTTCCTTTGAGGGCAGATCGATATCGTCTTTTATTACCAACTTGGATTGCTTTCATGTTCTCCTGCTGTCTGCTTTGAGTTTTCAACTGAGTCTCCTTTCAGGACATATATTCCCCGGTGCGTCAAAGCTGCGCCTTTTGGAGTTTCCTATCGGCTTTTTCTCAGTGCAGGGAATTTGTCTCCGATCGCTGTAAGTGTGTTTGACTCTCCTGACATTATTAACACACTTACTTACAAATTTAGTCTTTCATTCGCTCGGAATGCTTAGAACTTTGCACAACCCTTGTGTTAGTTGAAGCCCGGGGTGCGTGGTGCGGGGTGGCGAGCACAGTAACCCTGCGTAAAGCCCAACACCGCCACCCAAAACATGACCGGAAGTTTTGTGAATGTGTATTCAAATTAAAAGCTCAGATTAAAGTTGTTTTAAAAAAAAAATAATGTAAGTGTGGACGCACAGAGGGGGAAATGGGGTTATATTTGTGTCAAATATTTGAAATGTGACAAATATTGCATGATGTAGTCACGTGATGCTACATTGAGTGGTGCGCCAAAAGTAATGAACATATCAAAATACCTTGTTATCAAATAATGGCATAATTAGTATAAAGCAGAACATTTTATGGTTTATTTGCTTTTTTCCCCACCGTTTGTAATTATTTAACATCATTTTCAGGTTATTGCATACATCTTACCACGCTTATAGACAAACCAAAGCTTTGATTTTGACAGTCTACACAGGAAATAGCAGTGTAATTACGCAAGACTTGACGCTGTTCCCTCGTAGTGACGGGGAGAAGTGTCGATCGGAGGCTCGCCACCTGGCGATGCGAGTTTTTGAGTTGTGAGGCGTCTCCAGGTGTTAGTCAGATCCCTCAGCTGTCCCGCCTCGTTAATTTCTGTTTCTCTCTCCTTTTTCCCAACACACAGATTTTACCATCATGTGTGACTCTCCCTGGTGAGAACGTTACGGGACGCCCGCTCTTTTGATTCGGCGCCGGATGGATGGATGTGTCCGTTCCAGGGCGCACTGGAATAATACAGTGAACTGACAAGAGGATCTGCGTTCTGCTCTGGAGTTCTGTTTTTCTCTCTCTCATCGTCTCTGGGATTGTTAGTGGGAACATTTCTTCCTTCGGCTTTGATCACCTGCTATGTGTCTGGTGTGGAAAATACCTGGTGGAAGGTGCACAGCGGGATTCAGTCCGAGAGAAGAGGACATCTGCAACTGATAAAGCTCCGTTTCTGATCGATTTTTGATTCTAATCCGTGCGTAATGTCCGTGGAATGAAGACAGAGGATGGATATAATTTGGGAAATATTGATTATTCTTCAAGCCAATTTTATTGTCTGCATATCAGGTGAGTTATGGGCGTCGTTGGTGGGGTTTTTTTTGGGCAGGTGCGTGAGATCTAAATGAATGAGTTTTTCTTGAAATTCTGCGAGATGATTGCGGCTGAGCTTTGGTTTTCGGGGATAAAAAATGATGAATTTATATGAAACGCGCTGCATGTGGAGAGAAAAAATGCTAAATGTTCCCTAGTTTGTGAGCCTGCGTGTGTGTGGCTCAAGACAGTCACCGCGTAGCCTTCAGGAGTAGATGCGCAGGCTTCTGACGCACGCATGACATGGGTGGTCTTTTTCTAATGCAAACCACAATGAACATGATGGATTCTTTTTATGTTTTTTTCCCCATTTGCTCCACGGACATATCGCGTGCAAGCTGGAATCACCCCTCTCCCCTGCCCTGTCTGTGTCATTGTCAAGTCTCTGGGCTCCTGAAACAATTCAGTCAGAGTTATTATCAAATAAAGCAGTTGTGCGCACCGGTGAGCGCAGTCCGTCCGGCGCTCGGTGAGATGAGCGGATGCGGCGCTGTAGGTCATGCTGTGAAAACGGAGTGTGCCATGGAGGCAGATGCGTCTGAGCCAGCAATGGAGCAGCGCATTCCCTCACTGAACTATTTCAGCGGATACTTTGAAACAGACCAATATTAAAAGCGTTAAAATCATATTTTAATCCAAAATCAGAGTCTCCGGTCTAATTTTGATGAAAACATGAGGCAAAAAAACCAATTTAACTTCTTTCCACTGTAAATTGTGCAGATGTGTGTTTACAAACAAGGCACATATTGTTCTGCTTTTCTCTCGCCGATGCGCAAAAGCTACATTTTGGATAAAATGTTGCGGGTAGACAGTCTGAGTGTTAAAGAACACCGAACAGATTCGCCCAATTTCTTGTCCTTCTGCTCGCAGGAGACATAAATCTGCAGATTCACTCCATACAGTCAGATAACTGGTGCGTAATCCACTGTATTTACGCATTACGCACGCCAGGCTGTCCTCCTCTATACCTATAGGCCCTCAGGTTAGCGGAGAGGTGAAGGGGTTTATGTGGCAACCAGCCAACGCCAGCGGCCCAGCCCCACCCAACAGTTTCTATATTTTTTTCTTGAAGAATATCTTTGATTGATGTCATCCAACCAGGGACAACATTCAGTTTTTCTGGAATAAATATGAGTAAATCAGTGAATAGTTATGATGTTACTTTCATGCCTTTTACAGGGGCGTTTCTAGGATTTGAGGAAACTGGGGGGGCTTAGCCTGGACCTCTTTTTTGAATAAGAAGCTCTATTCAAATAGACACATATATATCACTCCTTTTTGTCACAATATTTCACCAATAGATGCAATTTTTTAAAGCTATATTTTCATGATTTTTATGCACTCTGGCGACTATATTTACCCTGAAAAATTTTAACAAAACCCTGTAATTATTAATTGGGATGTTAAAAATATCAGTAGGCTAGCTGTAAGTATTTAATACTAAGTTGAAACATACTTTGCAACTGCTTTCATTGAAACATTATTGAGTAGGGTTGGAAAAATAGTCTGTATTTTTGTAAAAAGTGGAGAAATCAAACTAAGCACATTTAGTCAAATACAAGTATGGAGAGATTACCAGATCTAGGGCTTTAAAAAATGCTTGATCAGGGACTGTACGTTGTTTAGAAGGGTGGTGCAAAAAGGGGGTGGCATGTCAAATAATTGTTTAAGCACTGGAGAGGTATTTTTTTTTATAATTATTAATATTTTAGTGTAGGGCAGGGGCATATGACTTTAAACGGTTTTGTATTTATTTCACACACACAGATTTTTAAAGAAAACATGCCTTCCAAATCTGTGTGTTTTCTTTTTTTTTTTTTTTTTCAAATGGCGACTTTTCTTTTGAAAAATTGGCTTTTTTTTCTCTTAAAATTTTTGGTGATTTAAGAAAAAAATTATGGCAATTTTTCTTTAAAACTATTTGGCATTTCTCCTTTGAGTTTTTTTTTTTTTTTTGCATTTTTCTCTTTTTAAATTACAAAATACACCATTTATCACAGCTGGGAACTGTAAAAATCATATTGAAATTATTCTTAGATTTTCAAATGTATGACAGTCATTCATATTATGTGGGAGGAATGCTTCATGCATTCCCCCCTGTCACTCAGAGAGGGTCAAGGAAAAAATATGTGTAGCTTTGGGGTGGGCTGACAAAATCAGCCTCCTTCCTCCTCTGATAAATAAAGAACAATCCCCTTTCTTGTCAGCTTTTTGCTAATTTCTCACCATTTGTGGGATATTTCTTGCCAAGTTGGTCATTACCTTTTCCACCATATTTTCGAAAGAAATCGAACACATTTGCTCAGGTTCCATAGGGACAAAGGCATCCGAACGCACAAGAAAACTGATATCGATCGAGGTTTCAAAGGGTTAAAGGATGGTGCTTTTATTTTGAAAATTAAATTCCGGTCAAGGCCTCGCGGTGAACCGGCAGGAGTGTGTTAGAAACGGAGGACGGTGTGGTACCTTTTGTTTGTTCTGCGTGTGACGGACAACTTCAACAGGTCTGTCCATATTTCTTTTCATATTGTGATGAATATCGAGTGACTTTTTGATGTATTTTTATGATTTTGCAGCATTTTCTCGGTGTGTCGTAGTTTTAATTATATTGACTTGCAATTATCGTGCCTTGGCTGTGCTCATGTTTACATAAAGTCTACACAAATATTGGACTGTGGAGGTGTGTGCACGTAACCACTGCGTTGTGTTTTTGTAAAGGCAGAGTATTTCACTTATTCGGAGCTCTTTCCCGACTTGTTATCGATTAAAAATAGTTTGAAAGCGGAAGCTAGTTTGAAAGCCAGTGATGCTGCATTTAGGTGCACCTGGAGTGGTCCGTTTTCTCAGCTGGTATATGTTCTTCTGACTTTAGTGTGTCCATGATCTTATAATTCACAATGTGAAAACGACATAGATGCTCCAAAGAAGATGTTAAGATTGTCTTTTTTTGTTCACAAACTTTAATGACCCAGTGAAGATTCACGTTACTATGGACTAGGGCTGCACCTAACGATTATTTTATCGATTATTTTTTCGATTAATCTATCGTTTTTTGTTTTTTTTTTTTACTAATGTAACTATTATTTTTTTTATTACTCAATTAATATAACAACGAACTGTATTTTACGGTCTGATATAAGTCTCTCCAAAATAAAATTAATGCGATTAATTAATGCAAGAGCTTGTTCCACTCAAGTAACAGGAACGTAGTGCAATCTACATTTAGCAGTCCAACAGCAAAATAAATAAAACTATGTAAAGTACAAGTTACTTTCAGGAGGGGTAACAAAACAGTTACTCTGTGTTACAGTAACAAACCTCAAATCTAGCAGTCCAACAAAAACATCTTACAGTAAAATTAATGCAATTTGAATAACACTATAAATTTTCTTTGATAGAAATAATTATAACTAGTCATTATTTTTGCATCAAAATAGTCCAGCCTTAACTGGGCCTTAAGGCATGTCGCTTCCTGCTGATATGAGTGCTGTATTTTCATATTTATAAGCACATATTCCACTCATTTATGAAGTTATACAAGCTCCTGCACAGCTGACAACCTCATCCTGTAAATGTTTCAAAATAAAATGCATTGTATCATCAACTGATGGTATTCTGTCCACAGAGACAGTAAGAGGGCTTTTGTTTTGAAAGGGAAGCAAGGAAGTTGAGTTAAAACAAACATCTTTGTGGTTCCTCAACTCTGTGACAGAGAGAGACTTTAAACTGCAGTATAAAGTGGTACAGAGTCAACAAACATGAGCGTCACGCGTAAAAAAACGGCGAGGCACTGTTTCTCTAGATGTGCTGCAGCTGACACGCAGCTCAGACGCGCCTGACAAGCGCCGCTCAGGCGAGCAGTGTGCACGCGCTAACTTGATACACGAGCGCCAAAACATAAAAACAACACGCGCGGCGCTGCTCACGCTCTCATGACGCGCTCTGTGTCATACTGTGTGACGTGTTGATCGACTTATTCACGTAAACGATTATGTCGACGTGTGGCCGCAGCCCTAGTCAAGATCACTTTTGGTGATTGGCCGTTGATTTTGCCCCACTTTACCTGATGTTCCACATTACTGAGTCACCCTACAATGTTTCAGGCTATTTATAGATATGCAAACCTTTAAATCTTCCTCAGATACTGGCTTTGTAATAAGATTACTTAAGCTCTGCGTCGCGCCAGCCCTACTATCACGTGTGCTGAAACATTTTGAAGCTTTATATTACTAGCCTTCCAAAACATGCCTTCCAAGCCTGTGTGGTGTCTTTAAAAACGTTTTTTTCTTCTCCTTTAAAACTTCTGGCAATTTTTTTCTTTAAATTTTTTTTTCGACCTTTTTCTTTTTTTTTTTTTGTTTTTGTTTTAAATTTTGGTGATTATTAAAAAAATGACGCCAAGAAAAAAAATCTGCATGTGAACAGCAACTAATGCTTACAACCTAATACAATATTATCTATTATATGCTACATTGCATTTTAGAAAAAAAAATACAGTACATAAATTATACATACATTACCAGCAACCTATTGATATTGTGTCAGTATTGCTTGGTTGACTATGCTTTTACAAAATATTTGCACATTGATATTTTTGATAAATAAACCGTGATGTGGATAGAATGACTGCATGGGTAAAGACAAAGTACAAGTATTCATGTGGACATGTAGACATGCTGCTTGTGTGCGTGCTCAACATTACAAAACACTGCATGTTTGCTAACCTTTAGGCCCGTGTGTCATCTGTACTTGTTGTGTGAGTCACATTATACCGTGAAAGCCTTCCTTTGATGATGCTTGGGATAGTCAGCGTTTTCCCCGCAAATATCTGACTGGATGGCGCTCATTTATCAGCTGATTGTTATCACATAGCTTGATGTCGGGTTAAAGATAACTCTAAAGGAATGACAATGCAGTGAAACCACTTCAAGGAAGGCTATTATCTTGCACAGTTGAGCACGGATTGTGGACATGAAAGTCCCCTCAGTGCCAAGACTGTAATCTGTGATGTAATCAAGAAGCAAAGCTCAGCATTGGTCCAATGACAGTGAACAGGAGAGTGACTGTGGGTTCTGTGACAGCACCCTCAGGTGATTTTCTGAAGCCAATGAGCTACAATCATTATTCTAAAGCTGGGGTATTCAGACTCTGACACTGTCGAAACGTCCCATTTCTGACACATCCTATCACTATCAGAATCAGCTCTATTGGCCCGGTATGTGTACACAAACAGGGAATTTGACTTAGGGCGCTCTCAGTCACAGGTGGGGGCTGGCACAGTGAGATGAGGGAGTTTGGAAGGGAGGATTTTTCGGATGATGGATCCTTTTGTATATCCCAGTGATACTCAACTTATAGGCCATGGGCCAAATCTGGCCCTAGATAGGGTGCCAGTGGCCCCATAACCATTTTCTAATTCACAATAAAAATAAAGTGATTGACACTGGGAATTGTTTTTGTACTTTTGGTACCAGAGTGCATAAC